>NW_021149625.1:0-269 GCF_002837175.3 Physeter macrocephalus
ACTGCGTCACCTTCGTCTTTCAGTTCTAAAGTGCGGAGAGGCTCTTCCTCAGAGCTTCGTAGATACCATCCTGGAAACACTGAGAAGCTCCTTCTTGCTTGTTTGTTTGGTCTGTAGGTTGCGAAGTCCCTGTTCATCTCGTGATACCGTTGACGGTGGTTCGTCAGAGCGACAAAGCAAGTCCCCGTAGCAGGGACGTGCGCATTGAAAGTTACATATTTTTGATGTTTCCCCACCACTATTTTAGCGCTGCTACATTATCAGGAAAA
>NW_021149625.1:333-6329 GCF_002837175.3 Physeter macrocephalus
AGTCGACAGGGTTGAAGGCGCCGCTTATTCGCGTCCATTTGCTTACTCTTCTTATTCTCAAGGAAGTTATCCTTCCGTTCAATTTGTGAACTTGCCTCCTAAAGTTTCCCGGCCGGTTGGAGACCAAATGCCTTCTTTTACATTTTGAAACACCCTGCTTTTGTGCATTGAACGACCGGCGTTTAGTGACAACGGCCCTGAAGATCTCGCGGTTGGAAAGACCGCTGCGTTGCCGGACAGGACTCTGGTTTTCCAGCGACCCTCTTCGACCCATTACAGCAGACATCCGTTGTTGAAAACTTGTGAATGTGCGTAACCGACCGACGTGCCCGCTGTTGCAAACTGGAGCCTTTATCGCAGCCAGAAGCATTGGGGCACGAGGAGGGCATCTGAAATCTGAAAGAGGTCGTGCCTGCTATTCTGAAAAGTGCGCCCAGCAGAGCCTGTAGCAAGGTGTAATATTAGCCGTGACTAGGCGGGTATACCTATACACATGCTAGTGACAATCACACTTGCGTCAAACCGAAAAGCTGTAGCTCTGCACAAGAATGCTCAATACATACGATGTGGCATGGCCAGACGTGTTAACGACTTGTGCACGCGACCAACCTTCCGTAGTCCATCATGAGCAACAAGTGCGACCTTTCGAGGCGGTTCAAAGCCTCGAGGGTTACAGCAGTCCGTCTCAAGCAGAAGCTACAATTTTTTTCAATTGCTTCAGAGTTTGGACAGCTACGCAAGGGATTTGCGAGGAGCCAACAAGCGAACACACTAAATGCTAGCTGGGTGAACATATGCTACCAAATCTCACCCTTATATCGGCAATAGATGCCAGATACTATATGTTTTCTGAGGCGCCTGTCTGTATTCTCTCTTTGTGTGTAAAACCTTGTGCTATGCTTGCACTTGCTTCAAAATGTGCACAGCTTCGCTGAAAGTTTGCAATGTTTAGGGTGGCAAAAATATCAAGCACAGTAGATTGTATACCTTCCTCTGGCCATACAACGTGGCAGCTGAGCCTTACCAGGTTCTGTAGGGCACCAGTCTATTGGTGCTTGGATTACCTGCCACGGTACACGAGAAACGATTTTCAGGCTGCTCGTTCTGTGCCCGTTAGAAAGTGTTTTACGATCTCAATCATGCTTCGTCGAGGCCAGAGCATGCGTGGCGATCAGAGAGCTTCCACCCCATGAATCTACTCTAATCCCCGTTCAGCACAGTGGCGCACCCAGAAGAGGTCCGAGCTTATACATCAGCGCTTAATTGCACAGACACTGACCGACGATGGCAGGAAGCACCTACGAATTTTCTGGGGCTGCCAAAAAGTTTGCAGCCTCCAGTAGCAGGGCAGGAAACATGCAGTTCGGTTTTACTTTTGGGGCTGTTATCATTTCCGGTTATGTTGCATCTTGACGTGAAGAATCGAGGCCACGGCGCAAAAACATATGCGAGACCTGACGCATGGGGGCCGAAGTGGTATATACTGCAGTATACGGATACGTTTCCACCAGTATGGGCAAAACGCAAGTAGACGCCTTTTCGTTTTTCCGTTGGCATGTGAGACCTGCCGGAACTGTACTACCAAACATGGTAAACACGACCTGAGAACGCGCAATATTCATGTGCGCATGTGGAAAGGTGCTGAAACTCGCATTTGATATCCTCAGCGCTGCATTCTTCTCGACGGATGTACCACAGCGACTTGCGGGAACGCAGGGTGCACTGCTCACTCCTGCTTTACGTGAGGGTTGAGCCGCCAACCGTGGTTGTGCTTCGATATGATTCCAAGTGAAGCGGTCCCAGCTGACGCAATGCGCAGCTGGTTGAAAAAATCTTGTTCACTGCTTATATGCATAGTCGCAAGTGACTACGCTAGAACAATACGCAGATCCACTGAAGTTTCGACGCGACAAGACTATTATCCAGACATAATAGTCTTGCTTGAAGGCCGCTGTAATCACGCGCAAGGCACTTCACGCACACTCAGCTCACACCGTATGTGGCAATCGCCGCTGAGGATCACCCGTAGTAAATAGGCTCGTTCAAGGCGGTAAATCATGCACAAACTCAACTGGCTGTTGTTGTCCCTTCCTTCTTTCGCCCGTAATATCACGAGTGTGTATGTACTATCTTCTGACCGCTGATCGCTCACGCTATCTTGCCGGTCTTCCGCGATGAGCTCGCAGACCTTAGCGAGTGCGGACTCGCTCATTTTCGCATGCGTGTGGGAGGCGTGAAACCTGCAGACAGAAAAAATAGGCCTCCATTACCCATATTTGCTTGGGAACCCTTAACTGTCCTCGGATGCTCGTGTGGCAACAACAGCTTCTTCCACCTCAAGGATGCGGCAGAATGGCCATAACGCCGCGACTACTTCCCAGTAAGACGAGTCCTTCAACTGACACTGCCGTGTCTTGACTCCGCAACGACTTCCTACGGGAATCACTTCGACGCTATCAGTCTTCAGTGCAGCTATTCCTTTAACAGACTTACTTGATCGGGTGTGTTTGTTGCTATGGAGGCGGCTGTCCTTGGTTCTATCTCAATTTCTGGTGGCTTAATTGTTATGCGAGTCGCTGACGTTCGTCCTCCCGTTGATGGCATTGCTTCAACCTTCGACGGGTGCACCGAAATTTTCCCTAAAGGCATGGTTTCTCCGGGGAAGGTTTCGGACTCTGTCTGCCGAGAAGGGATGACGTCTGCGGAGTGAGGGGGATACAAAAGCTCGCGTGTGTCCTGTAGTTCCTGGTTAGGTGTTGCGTTAGCTCCTTGTTTTGCATTTACAGATTCTGGAGCTCCAGATGCACGTGCTGCATGACTGTCCCTTCCCATAGCTTCTCGTTTTGCCTCTGCAATCTCTTCTGCTGCTCGTGCACGCCGCTGCACATCTTCACCAGCCTCATCAGTTCCGAATGACGGCGTCTGCCCCATTGAAGCGGGCGTCTCTTCCACTGGTGTAAGCCTGAACCACACTTTTTGTTAGAACAATGCGCACACGGCTTGCGACGAGTAAATTTTCCATTTCGAACCGTTGCAGAAGGTCTTGCAGTCTAGGGAACCATGATCTTTCCTACGTTCCGGCCATGTCAGAGCGAATCAATATTACCTATTTTCCTGCGTTGACGGAAGCTCTTCGGGCACGCTGAAAAAGAGCTGTAAAGGCGCGTGCGTCGGGACGGATATGTCAACGGGTACGTGCAACGAATCGAAAGAACGATTATACTGGTTACCCGTGGTGTGGGCCATGATGTTGTCGCTGACTGGTTCTTACGGCTTTGCTTAGATACATTCACGCGGCGCTCTGTGGAGTTGCCAAGAAGTGAAGCGCGAACAGCTACTGCTTCTTTTGCTGCCACCGGGATGTGCTTCGTACTAGGACAGGTGGGGAAGTACTGTTCTGCTTGGTTTCTGGCAAGAAATACTGCAGGGGTGATGTTGTGAGAAGCCGTAAGGACGTGAACAGGGTTTCCTTTCCGGAAGCAGCCCACTACGTTTGTGTTCACATCACCTGTATCCAGGTCTGCGCTTCGGTCACGTACATCATCTCTACGGGTACTATGCCGTATCATCATCAAATGCCTCAATCTCTGGTGACGTCAGCCAGCAACCGGTATTTAAGGACAACTGCAGCTGAATTCACAATACGCATGAACCCACCGTTTGTGTACGTGGTTCAAGCGGCTCGGACCGTCGGATAGCTGTAGCTGACGGCGCAGACCACAGCAATATTATCGCTACCGTCAGCATCAGCGTCCTCAAAAACTGCGGAACCATTCTCTGTAGCGAGTGAAGAACGCGAACTGACTACCTTGATCCCTACTCAATAGAGGGACCCGGAAGGGTGATAACGAGATCGCGTGTCTCGCGTGTAGGTACACCTGAAATTTATTTTCGGTCTAGTACGTTGCGACTAACATTATCCCCTGCCTGACCATAACACCACATTTCTTCACAGAAATCGCGTCTGTGCTGCCGTTGTGGAGATTTTGTCTTCTTGTGCAGGGACTGCGCCTGTGCAATGGTGTAGTTGCCTGCGTTCCACAACAAGTTGCAGTTGTAGCACCTTAAATCTACCGTTCCTTCAGATGTGAAGCGGACACTGAGATAGTTGCGTGAGGCCGGCAATACGCGGTCAAATTACAGACAATGAGATGCTAACGACTCCAAATTCATCGTCTTCCCACACTCAATAACGTCCTGTGTTACCACCGCAAAATATAAAACATCTATCTACCTACCCCTGTGTATATGTCCGTGAAGATTCTCTTTCTGACGATACACAAGAGGGGCAGCAGCGGTGGGCTCTAGTTGCGCATGTAGATAGTGTCCGACAAGGTCAAAGTTACCGCGCCCTGCTCCTGCTCCCCATCGTCGCTACATCTCACCAGAATGAAGTACCGCAAATGGTCGTGGATGGGGGTTAACACGTGTCTGTATACCGTATGCTTCAGTATGCACGTACTGTGGAACGCTGCCACGTGCCTCGGTCATGACATACAGGGATAATATGCTCACAGCCATATGAACCTCCATATATACCAGTCAATTTGAAAACAAAGTCTGGTCTTAGTCCATCAGATCGATATTAGTTTCAGACGTACGCCTTAAGACATATGTGCAGGGGTGGTGTTCACCTTTGATCTGGGCACCTTCAAAAGGCATGTAACTAAAATCACATAAAGATTCGGATGTCGTTCACTGGCGTTTCGCGCTCCGCTGGTGCATATCAGCCACTAATTCATACCTGTGTCAAGCATATTTGTTCAATCAACTCTGTGTGTGGTCAGTACTGCCTACATCATCCGAGTGTGTACGCTATGGACGGTGAACCCGGCCAGAGCACCCTTCGCGATCAGCTGGAGGTCGTAGGAATCCAAAGTATATCCGAACGATGAGTACCCCAGCGCAAGCAACAACAGTGGAAAATTGGCAAACAGGTGGGGGCTCGAAAGGGATGTTGTGAGCGGGAAATGCAACACACTTCTGTTTGTTCTTTCATATTACGTTTGGGCACCCTGCTCATAGGCTGCGGTACATACACACAAGTACAGACAACCGCCGTATGCGTTTATATACAAACGTACACAGGCATGCAAATGCACACGCTTTAGCACAGTTGTATACACGTGTGTGTATCTGCATGTGTGCAAGAGAACGTGCTCGTGTACCAGCAGATGACAACTGTATTTCCAAATGCGCCCCCACGTATCAGTGTGACTACACAAGCGTCTCATGTACAGCAGTGTCTCGCGGCACAGGTACAGTGCACGACCAGTATACGGCGTGCCTTGTTAACAGGTGCTCTTCGCCCTACAGGCTAAGGCCACAGCCGGTCAGGAGGTCACCAGCTGAGACGCCCTGACCACCGAGTGGATCGCATTTCTGTCAACAGTGGACCAACAGGACGGTGCACAGTCACCGATGTAGTTGACAAAGCTAATGCAAATCAAGCCTTCGCATATTCATTGACAGCCAGCCGTGACCATTGTATGTACCTGAGAACCTCTTCGTGAAGCAGGTGCGCTGCGGATTATTTCAGGACGTCGTCTTTGCATCATCCGTTCACACTTGTACCACATTCAAATAATCTCTCGTAAAGGAATGTGCTCGAAGGCTATTTTGATCGAGCTACCGCAGCGACCGCTGCGTTCCTACTTTTTCTAACGGTCCTATGTTTCGGTCTTTCCCACCTGCGGATACGCCGGCTCATGAGAAGAAAACTATGAGTCACGCTTCTCAGGAAGCACACATGAGCCGGGACTCACATGTGAAACGTGCTGCCATCCGTGAAAGTCTGTAAGCGGTAGCGCTGTAGCAGTCGTCCTGACGCGCCAACGAAGCGTCTTGGCCAACCCGCCTGCACCCCCAGCGCCTACTGGATTTGAAAACCACAACTTGTTTGCGAAACCATTTGGACTTGGTTCACGTCGGTCACAGTGATTGTGAACGTGTTCGGAGCTGGACCTCATTCGTCAAGTAGTTGAATGCACCGCTAC
>NW_021149627.1:0-337 GCF_002837175.3 Physeter macrocephalus
TGGACGAAGGGGGCAGAAGAACGTTTGGTTGCCAATCCTTATCCGAATTTGTGTTGATCGGAAGATGTGCGGCTCTCTCGAGTCTTCCGTCGTTTTTCAGTGCATAGGGAAGCACATTGAAACATGCACAGCGGACTTACTTGTGTTTGTGGACTGTGTATGCGCAAGACAACGCATCTTGCGTCGTCAGTGGTGGTGTGGGACACGTCTGCGAAACGTGTAGGGGTATGCCGTCGCACGTGTTATTTTCCCTCTGCTTATTACAGGGAGTCTGTTCGAACTGCCTCAACGGTCCGCTTGAAGCTGTTTCGCGATCGTTCCGCGTGACTCCTTCAAC
>NW_021149627.1:2109-2985 GCF_002837175.3 Physeter macrocephalus
TTCAACACTACAAGAACCAGAAATGCTTTGTTTGAAAGTGTCTAAAGTGCGTAAGAAATACAGACGTGGTGCACAGCTATTAGCGTTGCCTAGGTGGCATCTATGTGATAGCGAGTGACCTCAGGATAGCAAATAAGGCAGCTTCAAAAGAAATTGTTGTTCTTTGTGGTGATCTCCTCTCTGATGGACTCACTGCAAATGACTGATGGCGGCCGTCGCTTTAGTTGGGGTCGGCAGCGTTTTGCCTCAGTAATGTTAAATATGACTGTCGAAGGAGAGTCAACGATGTAAGCATACTCATGTAGCCAACTGAACGACGATTGTCGGGCTGATGAAGGTTCTGCGGCCGCTCTGCACGTGAGCAGAACGAGTGCCTTACTGCGGCTGCAGACAAAAAAGGCGTCCTACACCGACAGGTGACCGACTCAATAGTGATTCTGGTTAGCTGGTCCATCACATCACCTGAGCAAGGGCGCCACGTCTGCACATAGATGACTGGTGTGACACGCCTGCTTCTGTATAAGACTAGTAGTGAGGAGTGGCCGGTGCCGCGAAAAGGCGGTTCACTGTAGTGCGTCAGCTGGAGGAATAGTTGAAGCACAGGGACACTGCTCCCTTAGTATTGTAACAAGAGAAGAAGCAACTGGTGGTTTTTCTTTACGTTTTTGCACTAACTTTGCGACTTACGTGGGATTACTGGGCTCTAAATTTGTGAAAAGGGTATGAGGCCTGTTCCGCTTTTAGAGGCGAGCTAAACAAACGATGTGTGTACCCTTGATACTGTGTTACAGACGGACGCACCTTCTGCTAGGTTGTTCGTGTTCCCTTCAGCATGCTGATACCGTCGTACACGGCGAGCTGTGTGTGAAGCTAGCT
>NW_021149627.1:3860-4175 GCF_002837175.3 Physeter macrocephalus
ACACTTCTTCCGCATGGAGAATAATGGATTTTTAGCGATCGTCGTTTTTGACGCAGATGTGCCGGCGGTAGGTCAATTCGGGAGACACCTAATGGCCATCCGCTCCACTCACTCAACGGTAAAAAGCAGCTGCTCAGTGCCGGTCTGTTCAGTCCGAATAGTCAGCCAAAGCGCTGCCTGGATTGGCGACACGGAAGAGTAGTTTTTATTTGCACCATCTTGCATACCAGATGACCGTTTCAAGTACCTCCGCGTTTGACATGCTTCGACAGAAATCTGCAACATTCTTACGCGCCTTTACGTCGTACCGTTGCC
>NW_021149627.1:5851-6325 GCF_002837175.3 Physeter macrocephalus
GACCTGGCTATGTGATCGTGCGCTCGTGGCCTTTTATGGCGAGTCACACAAAGGTGTGTTTCGCGCCTCTTTCTGGAGAGCGCTCCGACAGCTATCTATACGTAGTACCACCATGCTAACCTGCAAGTTTCAGGTCGGGTTCTCGCCACTGTTTCTGGCTTACACATATAGGTCGACTGAAACGGCCGTTGTTGCAACGTGAGTAGCGTGCATGATGCCCAGTGACACCGGTGATGAACCCGCTATTCAAGCAGCAAACACGTTTAAAAAGACGTGTTTGCTGTCACTTTCGTGAAGGTGCACGTGCAACCTTTTACAGCCGTTTATGGATGTGAGGCTGCAAAAGCAGTGCAAGCGTTCACCTTTACTGTTAGACACATGCAAACATTAGTGTTTACGTGTGTGTATGTGTGTGTGTTTGTGTGTGTGTAATGTGCGCGGATGTGCAGTAGTGATTGGGACATAAGTAAGTAT
>NW_021149629.1:0-6318 GCF_002837175.3 Physeter macrocephalus
AAACAAAACAAAACAAAACACCTCAGGAAGTTTACATTATAAGTCGTCTCTTCATGAGAAAACAAATCCAAATCTTTAAGTAAAATGTATCCTTGTATATTATAGTCCACGCTTATAAAATCGAGGAAAAGTCATGCAGCTGGTTTTTAAACCAAAATTATTAAACCAGTTTGATTTATTTAACAATTCACCTTGCTTATGTGAACTGAGATTCTTAATTAAAAGATTTCTGAGCTAGAAGTTTCTGTAAGAGGGCCTTTTCTTTTTCCTTAAAAGACCAGCACATCTAAAGTACTAGAAGTTCAGTTTCTTTATTTTCTAGAAATTCAGGGAACATTAGATATAGGTAAGTGTTTACAATTCTCTATAAACCAACCTGAATAGAACTTCTTTTAGAAAATACATCATCAAATTTATATCCCCACATTTATTAATATTCTCCAGAATATATTTCACACGGACACAACGAGAAACAGAGGTTGTTCTCAATGACAGATGTCCAGACCCACCAAGAACTTGCAGTTGTACTTCTATACGCTGAGCTGCAGGTCAAAGATAATCACAGAAATAGCGAAACTCACCCATCCCGTTCTCAAAGAGCCGTTCTCCTTTCCAGTGGGCGTGAAATATTTTCTCAATCGATCTGATTCCTAAGAGATAAACAAACGACAAAAAAATTAACAAACTAGATTCTCCCATCATCCGCCCAACCCAACAGACCATAATGGGTCACCAAGAGATCAGCCCATAAAGCCAGATTTCCAATCCCTGCTTTCACCAAGGGGGCTTAACTTAGCAGATGTGCACAGACCAAATTCACAAATACACAGGGTGCTCTCTCCCCGTGCAGTGGAGACCAGCCTAGTGGTCAGACACCCACCAGTCTTGAAGACAGTGTGGCCCAGACCCAGAGTTTCCTGATGCATGAGGAGAATGTCAAGGCCAACTAGTGACCCAAGATTAAAAACTGGTTACACTGGAACCAGCAGTGGAAAGAGACTGTTACACAGACCAGAGACGAAAGCAGAAACATAGAATCAGAATTTGAAACAGTGAAACCAAAAATCCAAGAAACCCCAGAAAACCAGAGAGTCACCAGAGATGGCGTTCTCTTGCTCCTGGACACTGCCTTTGGGACCCAGGAAAGCGCATGCCTGGGACCAAGCAGAACATGGGACTCTTCTGGGGGCGACACGGTTTAATGGGCTTCAACAAGGAAGCCCATTGGGGCCTTTCTATGAAACCATCTCTGAAAGTGTCAAATTTCCCAAATGTTAAAAACACAAATGCCTAAAAACAGAATAAACCTGTGTCAAAGATTTATTTAACTCGTTAATGAGGAAACAAACAGACGAGCTGATTTAAAGAGCGTTTGAAGCACAGTATTTACAGCCACGGAAGAAAGCGTGTGGAATTAGACACCAGGTTAGAGTTTTCTAAATTGGTTTATGTCCATATAGCCATACCGTTTGGGGTTGTCTCTTCTATCCGACAGAAATAATTGGCATGACTATCTGGCCTAAATCTCCAAGTAACTTCAGTGAATTTAGGTCCTGATCTGTAGCAAATGGTTAGCCCCGCAAAGGCATGGGTTTTGACTCACCCTTGGGAGGGCCTTTGGATCAGGCTCCAGCATGACACTGAAAGGACACGCATCTCTACTTTGCCTTATTTTCACCTTGTGGATCACTTTTCATTTCCAGGCAGGCAGGTGGTACAATTAGAAGGGGATCTGGGGCAGTGAGCCTGGTATGGGACGCAAGGCGGCTGAGAAGGTACAGACATGGTAGGGGTGCCCTCGTAAGGGAGTTCCCGCTGGAAGGGGGTCTGCCCTGTCAGCTCCTAGGCTGAGGCAGAGACCTTCATCTTTCCGTCTCCCACAGTGGAAAGCGCTTGGTCCAGGCACCATCTCGAGGAAGAGCAGGAAGGGGCCTCCTTGTCCAAACTCAGCAGGAGAGCCAAGGGCGGGGGGCTGGAAGCTGAGGGACGACAGCTGGATTACGTCTGCAAGCCTCTCCGGCACCACCTTCTCCGGAGAGAAACATTCCCACGTGCCAGGAAGTCCAGGCCTGAGGGCTCCTTGGTGGCCCTGGACACCACCCAGAAGAACCCCTCTCCTTGACAGACAGGGAGAGGTTTATCATCCCACCGCAGGCAAAGCGGGAACACGCTTGTCTCGTAGGCACAGGAAGGGAATTGCCCCTCGCCTCCGAGCCCAGTCTGGGAATTTCACTCTCACCTGGGGATCTGGGTTTTTTCCTTCAATTCAGTTCTTCACTTCAGCATCCATTCAGCCATGGGCTGGCTCTGTGCCAGCACTCCGCCAGGCCCCGGGCGAGGCAAGGGTGCAAGAAACTTGTCCCCTGGGGAGCATGATGTGTCCTTGGAGGGCACAGGACGCACGCCTTCTTGGCTTTATCCTCTGTAACGGAGATTCTAGGAGCTGCCTTAGCTGCTGGGGGGAACCGAAGCCTGTTCAGGCCACCAAGGGCCATCGTCGCCATGTTCCGTGACTCCATGACCAGAGGGTAAGTTTGCAGTGAGTAACCTAACTGCCCTTTGCTGACAACCATGGCAGGGGACAGAGATCACCTACTGTGAAGTTAGAAGCGCTTAAGCTTCAGAGTCTCTGCCACGTACAAGTCCCTTCCAAGGCCCCACCCCTGATTTTGCACTGACGATGTGGTACTAGTTTCCTTATTTCTGAACTGAATAGGCATTGGTCCCACAAATCCTGGACCTACCCTTAGTGGCTGAGAGGCACATGCCTCTCCATTTATGTCCCATTCCTTGAAAACTTGCTGGACCAGAAGCTGGTCCTGAACTTGATGTAACGCGATAGGCGTGTTATGTCCAGCTCTCAGCCTTGGTGCGTTTGCAGAGAAGACCGTTTCCTGGGCGGATACTGCAGTTCCTGGATCTGAATCCCTGGGACGCCCTAGGACCGCCACGTGCTCTGTAGGACATCTGAAAACCCTGCTGCTGGTGGCCTTGAGGATGCCCAGTGCCCACCTGGCCAGCGAGCCAAGCCAGGGGACAGGCCACTCCTTTCCCACCCAACCTCATTTTCAGGAAAACTCTAGTGAACATTACGCGTCCTCCAGCCTTCCCGGCTTGTCACTATCCCGCATATTTCCCCCTCAGACTTTTCTTCTTGATGTCAGGGCAGCTCATCATGGGGCCTCCACGTCGAGGCAAGTAATAGACAGAGACATAAGTAATGAGCTGTCTTCCCAGTGCCAGGGCTTCCCAGCCAAGGAGCAGGAAGGAGGGTCGCACCAGCCTGGGGCTCCTGTCCTTCGGCCAGGACATTCCCACCAGCGTCAGCTTCCTGGGGTTCAGCCCCGCTTAGTGACCTGAAATTTCAAGGCGAAATGCTTCCTCGTCTCAGGAATGTCAGAACTCTCTAGATTCCCTGTAAATTTCTCTAGAACCTCATTCCCCTCTTTACTGCTTCTTAGATGAAACACAGTCCCCCATCCGTGTGAAGCGCGCTGGACAAGAAAATCCGACTGAAGCCTTCGTGGCTGTAATTCATTTGCGCCCCGTCCCATCCCCTTGGGAATAAAAAGGGGCATCTGTTATTGCTCGACGGAACAGCCTCACCAAGAGCAGGGCATGTGCTCTGTGGGTGGAAGAACGGGCCAGGGCGGAGTGGCCGCCCTATAAAATAGGAGGGAGCCCCAGGAATAAGGCAGCCTTTGAAAAAGGACCCCCGGGGCTGGGCCATTCGGTGGGAAACAGATGTGCCCGCCGCCCGAGGAGGGGATCTGCGTCTCTCCCCGGCCCCTGCACAGTCCAGCTGCACGGTCCCAGGCTGGCCACGGCTGTGGCCAGCCCATCAGGAGCCAGAGCCTCGGGCTTGCTGGGAATAGAGCTGCTTTTTCAGCTTTCAGATACGGTGGGCGATCAGGACCCACCCCCCCCATGCTTGCAACGCTAAGTGTTCCCAATTAAAACATCAAGTCTAAACGGGGAGCACAAAAGGGGCCTTGGATCCAGTCCCCGAGGGAACCGTTAGGAGAGACTCTTTAAAAGGTGTCATCCTCTGCCTGGGGAAAAGGAAGTGATTGTTTTCACTTCTTACCATTAGAGTCCTCGCTCAACAGAAGAGTGAAAAGGTTTCACGCAGGACTTCTCCCCTCACCCATCTGCCTCCCAGCCCCTCCTTAGCTGGACGGATGGTTACACAGGGCCCTCGCCCACCCTCAGGCCGCTGAGAGGTGCTGGCTTCCTCCCAAGCCTGACCTCTCACACCATGAGCCCCGGGGTCACCACACGGGCCGGCCAATGCTCAGCCCTCCTGGCAGCTGGGTCCACATCGGAAAGGCTTCATTCGGGTTTGTGTTGTCTTTACGACAGATTGTTTTGAGAAGAATGTTGACGTTCTCCTGATTTTGAGATGGAGCCACGGTCGTGATCCTGTCCCAAATCCCTTAGACAATCTTTGTGCTGACTCAGTTCAAGCCTGACCTGGTGTGTAGGTCTGGTTGATGGAGGCCAGCTAGCTGGTTTAATGCTCACAGCCGACCTCCAGCAGAGGAGGAGGCGCTCTGAGCCCGGAGAGGGGCCAACATCTAAGCCAAGTCTCTCCCAGTCTAGAGGCAAAGCTCTAACCACTGCCCAATACTGCCGCCTGCTCAGCTATCCCCATCTCCCAGCCCGGCAGGGGGAACAGCGTTACTGGGAGACAACCGTAAAGCGTTAGTGCTGGCAGTGACCTCTGGGCTCCCAGACCAACGCCATCCTCTCTATACAACTGGAAAGAGTGAGCGCCAAATGGGCTTGTTCAAGGTCAGCCAACTTATTGACGGAAGACAGAAGACAATGTGGAAGTCAGACAATTTTGTCCTTTTTGTGATGCCTCTGGGCAAAGATTTTATGAGGAAGATGCTGGAAACCAGGACTAAAACTTGGGACTGAGATTTGTACGTGGATCGAATTTCTCCCTGCTTCTCCCTTCGCCACATGGTGGGAATAGTGAGAGCTGTGTCTGAGCTTCCCCTAAAAACACGGGGTTCCCGCACAGAAGGCGACTAAGGTGGTATGCTTCTGCCAGTTAGGCTGGTGGCCCTGTAACCCTCCTTTACCTGTCTCACCTGTGACAGCTCAGGTGAAGCAGGCCCGTCTTAACTTGAAGCTCAGATGGTCATTCATGATATCTGGCCTCATCACTGATATCTGGGTTACCCCAGAGCATGGGGTAAGTGTGGCCAGGAATCAAAGCCATGTGGTGTGACCAGGAGAAGCCTGGACCTTCCCCTGTCCCCCTTCTGCTGTCCTCTGATGGGGCCCTCGGGCCCGTCTTCTGCAAAGCTGACCCCTCACAGCGGGGCTGCCTGGAGGGAAAGATGCTCTTTCTCTGCTCAGAGGAGAAATTCATTGCGTCTACAAGCAGGTTGGGTCACCTTCCTAACCTTGGATACAGCTTCTGGGGAAGAATCCAGCCTCTCCTCCTGGACCCTCTGCTGGTAAAACATCCACGGTCCCCTTCCATCTCCTGCAACTCTCTCTGAACTGCTCTGGCATTCAGCCTGAGCTAGCCAGAAACTTTATCTTGTTTATTTTATTTATTTTGTTGTTGTTATTTTATTTTCTCTTCAGCAGCTCCCGTCACACCCCTCCTAATCTGGAGCTCCTTGAAGACCAGAACCCCGCACATCTTCTGCCTGTCACGTCTCATCCCTGGTACAGGCCAGAGAAGTCCTTGGGGGCCATCCAGCAGTGACAACAAAGCCATCTGTGCCATGGTTCCTGTGTCTTGAAAGAGGAAGCCGGCTACACAGGTTTATAATAAGTCTGTCTGTCACTAGAACGTTGGCACTTTTGGGGCAAAGAATGCTTTTTATAGATGCAGCTGTACTGCTTGGGGGCTGACAAATGAGGATCTGGCCAAGTGCGGAACAGGAGATGCTTCTTCTCTGCCTCAGCTGCGTGTCTTGAAGTTGTTCTTGTCACTCCTGCCTGTGGGGAGGGGAAGGGCCTCTACTGCCGGGTCAGAAGCTTCTCCCAATGGCTTCTGACTAGAATGTGCAGGCCAAGCGGGCCTGGAGCAGCAGGTCTGTCGGGCAGGGCTCTGGTTCCTTTGATGAACAGTGTGGTGAATCTCAAATCTGCTGGCATTTCTCGAGAAGACATTTCATGAAAAGCCCCAGTTGGGAAGGAATGCTGGCTGGAATCAAGCCACTTCTAAAAACACAGGCAGCTGCACAAAATCCCTGAGCGTTCCTGAGACGGAGACCCAAGAGGATGTCAGGCTAGGGCGGGAGGTGCTGCCTGAAGGGGGGTGGGCGGGGCGTGAGGTGGCCTCGGGCAGAG
>NW_021149631.1:0-1729 GCF_002837175.3 Physeter macrocephalus
TGGAAATGATGTTGTACAAGTATATTCTTCGCATCATTGATTGAAACGACAAACAGTAGAAAATAACAAAAATATCTTTCATAAAGAACTTGTGCAAGTTAAATATATTGTAATCATGAGTATTAACAGTGTGTCTATACTTTGAGTGTTCATCAACTGTTAGTTGTCTTGAGACAGTGCTAGTTTAACTTTCAACATTGTGAATGTTGGGATCATGTTGTCTAAGAATCAAATAATGAAAATGACAGTAATTACAATACCAATGCCTGCATGACTCCAAGGGAGTCCTATCATATTATTTTAATTACAGATGGAAGCTGGATTAGAGTTGAAAATGACCAAAACTGAACATACTACACAAAATGTACAAAAGAATTTTGTGACAGGTATGGTGGACAAGGGAATGTGAAAACAATCAAAAGCAACCAATGTCCACTGTAAAACAGAGCCCACTAAATTAGCTTGGGCATATCACATTAAACCAATAGACAGTATCATTTCCTCACCTTAATGTGTTTATGAGACTGGGTAAAGTTACATATCCAGATTCAGAGATTGTGATGAAGAAGTAGATGAACAAAGTGAAAGTTTGGTCACAGATGTGAGATTTCTTATGCTGTAGAGCTGATTCTGTCAGATCTTACCAACAATTGTACTTTTTATGGTATATCTAGTAATACATCGATTCACAGCAACTTTGATTTGAACAATGGAGTTTCAAACTGTCCCCTTGAATCCTACCAAGACTTTAAAACATTTTATTTTAGTTGATATACAATATTATATGTTATACTTTACAATATAATGATTCACAATTTTTAAGGATATACTCCATTTATAGTTATTATAATATATTGGCTATATTCCCTGTGTTGTATAATATATACTTGTAGCTTATATTATTTCCAATAATTTGTACCTCTTAATTCCCTACCTCTATATATCCCCTACCCCTATGAAGATTTTAATGAAACCACAGACACATAAAACAAATGGTTGTTGATATCTTGTCCAAAATCAAACTACACTTTGTTCATCTATCTGCATATTGCAAAGATAGGGTAAATGCAAAACTCTGCAAATTCCATTCAGTCTACAAACTTTTTACCAAAGGAAATGAAAAGATTTTAATTGCTAAATGTCCTGCATGATTTGTCCACAACACTGATTTAAAAAAAAAAAAAGGAGCATGATTTGCTCACCTGCCATTTTGAAGACTGCATAATGAAAGTTTTTGGTCACTTTTTAATTACTTCAAATAATGCTGAAGTTTCTAAGGAGATATTAATGAGGCACAGGTCTACCAAATGGCTGTCGTTGGTGCTGACCATAGAAAAGTTGCTAAAATGTAGGCCAGAATATAAATTCATATTTTCAAAGTGTGGAACAACAAGAAAGTCCTTCTCGTACTTTGAAACGTATTGAGGATGAGAATGGAGAAAGGATTCCAGTGAAACAGAAATTTATATGCTGCTTCTCCAAAAAAGGTACAAGATATCTGAAGAGGTCAAAATGAGCCTAGGGAAGTACCAAATGACTGCACCTGATTCGTTAGATATTATGTGTAGGTAGGAACATAAAACTCACAGCTTAAAAAAATGACTCATGGGGCTTCCCTGGTGGCGCAGTGGTTGAGAGTCCACCTGCCGATGCAGGGGACACGGGTTCGTGCCCCGGTCTGGGAAGATCCCACATGCCGCGGAGCGGCTAGGCCCGTGAGCCATGGCCG
>NW_021149631.1:1891-6311 GCF_002837175.3 Physeter macrocephalus
AGGCCACAACGGCCAGAGGTCCGCGTACAACAAAAAAAAAAAAAAAAAAAAAAAAAAAATGACTCATTGCTGCCAAAGAAAGCAAGAGAAAGGAAGTCATCAGCAAAGGACAGCTAAGATTAGCAGAATTTTCTTGACGCCTTTCTTATTGATAAAAATATAACTTATATGGTGTCCAACTTCAATTCTGCAAGTTCAGATCTCCTCTGAGCTTTAAAAACACCTTTCCTGAGACAGAGTGATTTTTACATAAGAAGACGTGCAAAGCACTTTAGAATGTGTGGAATTTCAAGACATTTTAGGTAAGGACAGTGTATAGAATGGATTTATACATTCAAAGGAGATAATTGGCAGACAAAACAAGTTTATAGACAGAAAAGGGAATGACATTATTGGAGACACAGGAACTATTCCTACAAATCAAAAATCTGCTGTTAAAAATAATTTAATTGCATGCTTAAATTCTTTTGTTGAAAGGAAATCACTGTTATCACATTGGATTGACACCAAGAATCAGTTTATGGAGGATTGATAAGAGGAGAGTTGCAAGTCAAATTAAACTTTAAGTTTGATCATCTGCTGTTTAACCACTACATAAAAAGGGGGAAAATGAATGTCCTGAAGTGGAAGCCTACACTACCCAATGAACTAACCTTAGCCACTGGGGACAGACAGTAAAAACAATAGGAACTATGAATCTGCAGCCTGTGAAAAGGAGACCCCAAACACAGTAAGTTAAGCAAAATGAGAAGACAGAAAAATACACAGCAGATGAAGAAGCAAGGTAAAAACCCACCAGACCTAATAAATGAAGAGGAAATAGGCAGTCTACTTGAAAAAGAATTCAGAATAATGAGAGTAAAGATGATCCAAAATCTTAGAAATAGAATAGACAAAATACAAGAAACGTTAAACAAGGAACTAGAAGAACTAAAGAGCAAACAAACAATGATGAAAAACACAATAAATGAAATTAAAGATTCTCAAGAGGGATCAATTGCAGAATAACGGAGGCAGAAGAAAGGATAAGTGACCTGGAAGACAAAATAACTACTGCAGAGCAGAATAAAGAAAAATAAATGAAAAGAACTGAAGACAGTCTCAGAGACCTCTGGGACAACATTAAAAGCACCAATATTCGAATTATAGGGGTCCCAGAAGAAGAAGAGAAAAAGAAAGGCACTGAGAAAATATTTGAAGAGATTATAGTTGAAAACTTCCCTAATATGGGAAAGGAAATAGTTAACCAAGTCCAGGAAGCACAGAGAGGCCCAAACAGAATAAACCTAAGGAGAAACAGGCCAAGACACATATTAATCAAACTATCAAAAATTAAATACAAAAAAAACATATTAAAAGCAACAAGGGAAAAAGAAGAAATAACACACAAGGGGATCCCCATAAGGTTAACAGCTGATCGTTCAGCAGGAAATCTGCAAGCCAGAAGGGAGTGACAGGACATATTCAAAGTGATGAAGGAGAAAAATCTACAACCAAGATTTCTCTACCCAGCAAGGATCTCATTCAGATTTGATGGAGAAATTAAAACCTTTACAGACAAGCAAAAATTGAGAGTTCATCACCACCAAACCAGCTTTACAACAAATATGAAAGGAATTTCTATAGGCAGGAAAAACAAGAGAAGGAAAAGACATTCCATAAAAAACACAAAATAATTAAGAAAATGGGAATAGGAACATACATATCGATAATTACCTTAAATGTAAATGGATTAAATGGTCCAACGAAGAAACATAGACTGGCTGAATGGATAGCAAAACAAGACCCGTATATATGCTGTGTACAAGAGACCAACCTCAGACCTAGGGACACATACGGAGTGAAAGTGAGGAGATGGTAAAAGATATTCCATGCAAATGGAAATCAAAAGATGGCTGGAGAAGCAATTCTCATATCAGACAAGATAGATTTTAAAACAAAGACTATTACAAGAGACAAAGAAGGACATTACATAATAATCAAGGGATCAATCTAAGCAGAAGATATAACATTTGAAAATATTTATGCACCCAACATAGAAACATCGCAATACATAAGGCAAATACTAACAGCCATAAAAGCGGAAATCGACAGGAACACAATCAGTGTAGGGGAATTTAACACCCTACTTTCACCAATGGACAGATCATCAAAAATGAAAATAAATACGGAAAAACAAGCTTTAAATGATACATTAAACAAGATGGACTTAATTAATATTTATAGGATATTCTATCCAAAAACAACAGAATAAACATTCTTCTAAAGTGCTCATGGAACATTCTCCAGGATAGATCATATATTGGGTCACAAATCAAGCCTTGGTAAATTTAAGAAAATTTGAATCATATCAAGTATCTTTTCCGACCACAACGCTATAAAACCAGATATCAATTACAGGAAAAAAATCTGCAAGAAATACAAACAGATTAGCAGGCAAGATGGCGGAAGAGTAAGACGCGGAGATCACCTTCCTCCTCACAGATACATCAGAAATACAGCTACACGTGGAACTTCTCCTATAGAACACCCACCGAACGCTGGCAAAAGACCTCAGACCTCACAAAAGGCAAGAAACCCCCCACGTACCTGGGTAGGCAAAAGAAAAAAGAATAAACAGAGACAAAAAATAGGGACAGGACCCGCACCAGTGGGAGGGAGCCGTGAAGGAGGAAAGGTTCCCACACACTAGAAGCCCCTTCACGGGCGGAGACTGTGGGTGGCGGAGGGGGAAGCACCGGAGCCTCGGAGGAGAGCGCAGCAGCGGGGTGCGGAGGGCAAAGCGGAGAGATTCCCGCACAGAGGATCGGTCCCGACCGGCACCCACCAGCCCGAGAGGCTTGTCTGCTCACCCGCCGGGGCGGGAGGGGGCTGGGAGCTGAGCCTCGGGCTTCAGTCGGATCCCAGGGAAAGGTCTGGAGTTGGCAGAGTGAAAACAGCCTGAAGGGGCTAGTGCGCCACGGCTAGCCGGGAGGGAGTCCGGGAGAAGTCTGGAGCTGCCGAAGAGGCAAGAGACCTTTTCTTCCCTCTTTGCTTCCTGGTGCGCGAGGAAGCGGTTTAAGCGCGCCGCTTAAAGGAGCTCCAGAAACGGGCGCGGAGCTGCCGAAGAGACAGGAGACTTTTTCTTGCCTCTTTGCTTCCTGGTGCGCGAGGAAGGGGTTTAAGCGCGCCGATTAAAGGAGCTCCAGAAACTGGCGCGGAGCTACCGAAGAGACAAGAGACTTTTTTTTTGCCTCTCTGTCTCCTGGTGCGAGAGGAGAGGGGATTAAGCGCACCACGTAAAGGAGCTCCAGAAACGGGCGCGAGCCGCGGCTGTCGGCGCGGACAGCAGAGACGGGCGTGGGACACTAGGGTTGCTGCTGCCGCCACCAAGAGACCTGTGTGCGAGCACAGGTCACTCTCCACACCGCCCCGCGCGGGAGCTCCTGCAGCCCGCCACTGCCGGGGCCCCGGGATCCAGGGACAGCTCCCCCGGGAGAACGCGTGGCGCGCCTCGGGCCAGTGCAGCGTCACGCCGGCCCCTGCCGCCGCAGGCTCGCCCCGCATCCGTGCCCCTCCCTCCTCCCGGCCTGTGCCAGAGCCCCTGTATCAGCTGCTCCTTTAACCCTGTCCTGTCTGAGCGAAGGGCAGACGCCCTCGGACGACCTACACGCAGAGGCGGGGCCAAGTCCAAAGCTGAACCCCAGGAGCTGTGCGAACAAAGAGGAGAGGGGGAGGTCTCCCCCAGCAGCCTCAGAAGCTTCCTTCCTTACTTCCTTCCTTTTCTTTACTTTCTATTTTTTCTCCCTGTTATTTTGAGCTGTGTGGATTAAAGGCTCTTGGCGCTCCAGCCAGGCGTCAGGGCTCTGTCTCTGAGGTGGGAGAACCAACCTCAGGACACTGGTCCACAAGAGACCTCCCAGTTCCACGCAATATCAAACGGTGAAAATCTCCTAGAGATCTCCATCTCAACACCAAGACGCAGCTCCACTCAAGGACCAGCAACGAACACTGCTGGACACCCTATCCCCAACAAAGAGCAAGACAGGTCTACAGTTCCATCCATTAGCAGAGAGGCTGACTAAAATCATAATAAGGCTACCAACATCCCCAAACACACCACCAGACATGGACCTGCCCGCCAGAAAGACAAGATCCACCCTCATCCACCAGAACAGAGGCACTAGTCCGCCCAACCAAAAAACCAACTCAACCTACTGAACCAACTTTAGCCACTGGGGACAGCCACCAAAACCAACAGGAACTACGAACCTGTAGCCTGAAAAAAGGAGACCCAAAACACAGTAAGATAAGCAAAATGAAAAGACAGAAAAACACACAGCAGATGAAGGAGCAAGGTAAAAACCCAACAGACCTAGCAAAATAAAATCACACCAGACCTAACAAATGAAGAGGAAATAAGCAGTCTACCTGAAAAAGA
>NW_021149632.1:0-306 GCF_002837175.3 Physeter macrocephalus
GCCTTCTTGTCTCGTGTATGTCAAAATCCGCAGTTATATCACTGACACAAGCACCTTCCGCCTACCATCAAGATAGGGCTGTTGAAAATAGGGTTGCAGCTTGCAGAGTCAAAACTTAAGTGGCAGGCTAGTAATGTACTGCACTGTTTGTCCTGGTGACTGAAATTCATTAAAAATGTGATTTTTCTTCTGGTAAGTGCGGTCACATGTTAACGGAACGCGCTTCAGATCGTGGAGAATGATGAGCAGGCACAAAAAGACCGGAGAAAGGTCCCAACCAAGCGATAAAAATACACAAGGCAGAAG
>NW_021149632.1:1231-2465 GCF_002837175.3 Physeter macrocephalus
ATTTTCTGACACGGCATCTCTGACAGGGTGCATGGATGTATATGTGGCTCGGCATTGTGTGTGTGTGTGTGTGTGTGTGTTTGTGCATGAATACTTCTCTGCGGATACACGTGTATAACAAGTCCCTGCCACCGTTTGCTCTCGGTCCGCCACGCTTCGGCGCATTCGCCCTTAGTCAGTCGGGTCTCCTGGTATCTACGTATGTAGCCTGAGACACCCACTTTTACATCGTACATGTCCAACGTATCTCCTGTAACTTCAGCTCTGCTTAACAACTTCCTTTATGTGCGTAAGAAATTTTCTTACTCGATCCGTAACTGAGTCTCCGTCACGAAATGCCCCGGCACGTCTCAACCAAACTACCTCATTCCACAGCGTTTCCTTTGAAGCACGAGTTGGCACGTGCAGCTCACTTACCCAAATAATGGGGGAAAACATGCTTAGTGAAATCAGCCAGCAGCTGTACCCCACGTCCACACCGTGTGCCACTTCTCCGTCTTTTGCATTCGACGCGATGCCGACTGACGTATGCTAACCGGCTCCAGACTAGTACGCAGTTGAAGATTACAAATATCGTGATTCTGTCAACTGTCAGTACTAGCCGGTCTCACTACAAGCGGCCACCATTCCAAAGGAACAACTTCGTTTTACACACGGTGTGATGAAAATGTCTTTACCTGAGTAGTATACTGGCATTTACAACTCGCGGAAGTTTCGTAATAGTGGTATCTCAGCTGTCTGATAGAGAAAACGTAACGTAGACAGCTTCCGTGGTCTGTGGGGAACGAGCCCTTTTATTCGGCGTTGACGTCACGACCCTGACGTTTTATTTCGTGCCCCTATATACCTCGCAGTTTCCCTAATGTCAACTGAAGTTGTCTACACTTGTTCTGGCCACCACCGCACTGCTTCATCCAGAACAGTAACGTTACTCATCCACACCACCCAACGCCACGAGCCGATACTGAAAACGCATACACATGTGCACTTTCTTGCTGCGCTGTCTTCGAAAAAATTCGTGATTCGGATGTTGGCACATTCGTCAGGTGGACGGCACCAGACCTTTCATCCGCTGACAGCAAAAGGCTTCTATTCCGCGCGACCGGCTCCCTATCCGCGATACGCTGTCAATGTGCAAACATGAGGGCAAAAGTACAAATCTCTCGTGACACGCCATGACCGACGTCTGGAAGCCTGTGTACCATCACCCGAAGCGTTTTCCACAGAGGTTCCA
>NW_021149632.1:3935-4514 GCF_002837175.3 Physeter macrocephalus
AATTCAGCATTATCCAGTAATCTCCTTGTCCACCGTATTCCGCATTGTACCCCACAAGCAGAACTCCGTGATCCAGGTCAGTGCCGCATGGAGCGTCGAACACCCCGTCATAGTAGAATTGGAACGCTGCTTGATTTGCTTGAATAGCAACACTCACGGGGCTTCGTAGAGCCAGTGCAACCATCATGCTTTTCTCGTTTTCACGTGGCACATTCCTGTAACCCACAATCGATGCCACAGGTGTACACCGGGAGGCTTGGCAAATGCCATCCTTCATCATATAGGGGTAGCTCTCTGCAGAACAAATGCCCCGGTTCTCAATCACGTACTCAAAGGCGTCCTCCATTGACCCGCCGTTGCACCCCTGATTTCCCAAAAAGCGCGAACAGTCAATAAGTTGCTGCTGACTCAAGTTGAGAAGCTCCCCTGTTTTGGCACAGTATGCTCCCTCTATTGCACCAGTGGCGGAAAATGCCCAGCAAGACCCGCAGTCACCTTGATCTTTCACATAGCTCACGCACCCGCGCTGTCGCCAGTCCACTGCCTTGGGTACGTCGTCGTCCTGCATCGACTCCACAC
>NW_021149632.1:5999-6310 GCF_002837175.3 Physeter macrocephalus
CCTCCTGCATAAATGCGTCCTTATCCATGCCTACAGAGAAACGGAGTGACACCAAAGCCTGCAGGGGGGGCATGCACCTCTGAACGGGGGGACGAACACACTTTTTTCCGCAAACGAATCATCGATATAAAGCCACCTCGCCGCTGTACTACAAGCGGATGGGTAATTCGAGGTAGTGATACCAAATACTTCTGATCAAAACAATTCAGGCGCACACACTCCACTTTCATATCGCCTCTATTATATGAATCATCACTAAAACAGGAACTTCAACATCAAAATGATGTGGGTACACGTCTAACACACTTCCC
>NW_021149633.1:0-208 GCF_002837175.3 Physeter macrocephalus
ATGCATACGCGTATGCATATGTGTAAGGCGCGCTTACAGCTAACGTTATACAGAGTTCTTGTCCGTTCTGCGTCGAACCTGTTTACGGTTGTCTGCATGTACGTTTGCATATTTATGCAAGTTGCACTCGCGCTTTGTCTACTGTGTAGCGCCGTGCGTCGCTGAGTTAACGTTTGACCGGAGAGAGACTTTCTGTCACTACGGGCCA
>NW_021149633.1:1118-2365 GCF_002837175.3 Physeter macrocephalus
GGAACCTCTGTCTCCTCCACTGTGTATACGTACGTACGCTTTTTTGCTTATATATATATATATATATATATATATATATATGCACACGCCGCTTTGCCGCGGCATATCTGCAGTTACGGCGTGCACCCGATAGTACTAACGTAGCAGGTGTATCTCTTGCTTATAGACTCGCTCATTCTTACACCCAAATACTAGCACATGTCTGCGGCCCTCAGTCAGATGCGTTTGTTGTACATCGTTACAGATTGATTTATGTCAGGACACATCCCCTTATGCGCAGTAGCCCATGGATAGGTATTTGCTTCCTTTTTCCGCACGTGTCTCCCTGCATCTGCTTGTATATATATATATATATATACATACATACATACATACATACATGCACATATCTATATGTAAGCGTATGCATGTGTACACGTATTATACACTAGAGTATACAGCGTCACTTCATTGACGCCCTTTTCCTAGCCGCGGGTGCGTATACCCGGGTGTGCACACGTATGCCAACTTCGCTTTTTTCGCGAGAGGAATGTGCTTCTGCAGGTGTAAACATCGTAGCGTGGGTCGATTTGCTCTCTTTTCACAGGTCAAATACATCGTCTTACAATGCCTGCATGTGTGTATATGTAAGAGTTAATCGCGTATGACGGGAAAGCGGAAGGCCGAGGGGCTGCCGCAATAGTGGAGCAAGCGGCGAAGCGGCACATACGTTTTCGACAGTGCAAGGCACACCAGAAGGTTACCCAGCAGCTGCCATTACAACAAGATATCACTACGACAGCAGCAGAGCGTTCAAGCTGTTGCTTGTTGTTGCAGCTCCCCTGCTGCTGCATCATTGTCCACAAAGGCTGCACACCCCTAACTCACTTGCGTTTCGTCCTCCTTCCCTATAGAAGTCTGTCCTCCAAACAGCGGCAGCAGTGAACGCGGTGGATTCGTTTCTTCCCAGCCTCCACTGCGGCAGCTGTGGTGCTGCTGGTGGGGGAGTCTGCAGCTGCTGCCGCGTTGCGCCCTTTCACGTGAAGCAGCGTCGCCAAAACGACGGCAATGTACGTTGCAGGTCGTATATTACCGTGCTGCTGCATGTGGAATCCCCTAGGATTGCTGCAGGTAGTGATGCAGATGCTGGTTCAGGTGCTGCTGGTTAGGTGGGGGGCTGCTGCAGCGGTAGGCAGCTGTTGCGATGTACTGCCGGCGGTGTACGTGTATTCTGCGGTGGGAGGCCTGTTTTTTCTCGTTGCAGGAGG
>NW_021149633.1:4033-4557 GCF_002837175.3 Physeter macrocephalus
GGCGGAGGCGCGCTGGAGAGTTTGACAAGCAAAAGCAGCACGAAGACGAAGCCTGTGCAGAGTTGTTCTCTTTTGCTGTTGCCGACTTCGATGGAACAAAGAAAGAAGGGGATCATCAGCAGCAGCAGGTTGGTTGCGTGACACCTGCAGCAGGCATACCGGAGGCGCTGGTAATCGAGCCCGATGCCAGTCCTGTTTTGGTGGAAGAGCAGTCATGGCAGATGCAGCTTCGCGAACAGGAGCGTCACCGGCAGCTTCTGCTGCAGAGGCAGCACATCGAACAGGAACACGACGACGAGGGAAAGCAGCACCAGGTGCAGCAGCTACTACGTCTCATAACAACAGAGCAGCTGGAGCCGCAGCACCGGGGTAGTTTCTTCGAGGAGAAGCTGCTGCATGCGCTTCCCAGTCAAACGTTGTATCGCGTGGACCCCTGGAAAGAGAAGCAGCTTGCACAACAGCAGGAGAAGGACGAGTTGCAGTTTGGGAAAGAAGTTCCGGTTGCGGCTGCTGCCCCCAACCTC
>NW_021149633.1:6107-6310 GCF_002837175.3 Physeter macrocephalus
TGAGGGCGAACGGCTCAGCAACAGCGGAAGAGGCAGAGGCAGCAGCAGAAGCTGCATGCGAGGTAACGGTCAATTAAGCAGCACGAGTAACACAGCGGCAGACAGCAGATGCGACCTCCGCGAGTGGATCAGCAGCAAACGCGAGGCTGACGGCAGCATGGGCAGCAAAGAGGCCGCGTGTAATAATCACTGGTGCAGCAGCC
>NW_021149636.1:0-1655 GCF_002837175.3 Physeter macrocephalus
CATGACTTAAGTATGCGTGAATGTACGCGCAGGACATGTAACTGAGTTCGCGTGTGAGTACCTGAACCAGGTCGTATCATCCATTCCTTCTGTATTACGAATACATGCAGACTGAAAACCGCGTCAAAATGTAGTGTAGAGAAACGTCCTCTAAAATTAAGTTTCTTGCCCTGAGTCCTGTACATTTCAAAGGTAATATTCTCCTGCGGCACATCATAGTAAGAGGTTTTGGATCTTTGCTGCACCAAGTGGCGACACCAAAAATTACGCTCGCAACGACCATGCATCAGCGGAGTTATTTAGTGCTGCTGCTCTATTCCATGAAACTGAGCTGAAGAAAGGGAACCGTAAACGACCCAGTCGATTCAGTGGTGGCGTTCCGCAGCACCACTGGAGCCGTGCGCCCACACGAAGCAGGTGTGTACGACTGACACAGGGAAAATGAATAAAAACAATGAATTATACACACTTGGTCGCCAGACCATCTGCATGTCCTCAGACAAGGCAGGGATAGTTGTAAGATGCTGAGAGGACACGCCTCGTCGCAACCTGCCGAGTCGAAAGTTAAGGGTGCCTGTCTTCACGGGGCGTTTCCGCAATCGTGGCCTTTTCGGCATCGGGGGCGGGTCTCAGGCACATGGCTCTGCGACGCGTTAGGCCTCAGAGGACTTCTGGGCACCTGAATCGACGGGTATGGAGAATAAGGCAGCAAGCGGACGCTGGGAGATCTCACTTTGACCCACCAGATGGGAGGGAAACAGCAAATAGATTCACTAACCAGGAATACAGCTAAACAACTGCAAAAGGTGTCCTTTTCCAGCAGCATCACACTCAAGGTCTCTGCATCTCCTAAATGTTTGACGATATAACGAAAGCTCCTGCTGTTCCCTGGTTAACATGTGTTATACCTGTAGAATAAGTGAAACACACACTGACATGGCAAACTCTCAGCCCGAGCCTGGGCTGCTCGCGTGAAAGTGTTTCGTTGAGAAATGTCATCTGATGAGCACGCCGGTTTCGCTTTGTGCATGTCGTCTTCAGTTCCTCCCATATAGAACCGGGCAACCTCTACTAGAGAAGGATAGACGGTAAAAGGAGCAGGTATAAGTTTTTCTGTTCCTGACGACGATTGCGCAGTGCAAGAAGAATTCGCGTATATACGCAAAGGGTTGGCGTGCCTCCGTCTACCCGTGTTTTGCCTTATACTGGGGACTATTATAGCAGCGTCAAGGAAGGTTCTCTTAGATTAGGCAGGATTTAGCCAGTATCCAACGGGGGAAGTAACAATTCGCGAGTACAGTCCTGCATGTCCGTACTGTCCTCTATACGAACTCACCGAGACGTCCAAACCCTCCTCCTCTTGCGCATGAGTACGACACGTGTGTGAAAACACAGGGGCAGATATGGACGGTCGCACATCTGCATTTGTCGCATACTCACGACTTCCCAGATATGTGAAGGTAAACGGTGTGACCGCTTGTGAACTAGTGCGCATGGACAAGTCACAAAGCTCAACAGTCTACGTGCACCCGCTCTGTCAGTTCCTGAATTATTTCGTGTTAACTACGAGTAATTTTCCCTTCGGAGCGGCAGACAGCAATCCCTGCGGTGGAAACTGCTCCTTTCCTCCACTAATATTTTTCCTGCCACGATAA
>NW_021149636.1:6055-6304 GCF_002837175.3 Physeter macrocephalus
CCATGCTGTTTGTCGTTGCTGCAGGGGAAGATGTCTGTTCCTGCACTGACGAGTTTCGTCGGACGTTTCATTCCTTCGCATTTGATAATTCCAAAGGAAATGAAAGATTTCAGAGCGGCGATGGGTGCTACGTTGCAAATCCCGAAAGTCCTCATTTTCTCAGATAAACCGGAACCCTCTACCATCTTCAAGGCTCTCAGTACTGCATTCAAGGTACGCTAGGGTGTACACAGACAACCACACGGAACA
>NW_021149637.1:0-380 GCF_002837175.3 Physeter macrocephalus
GGGATAGCTCTCCTAGAACTCCAGCAATTGATGTCACATATATGCGTATGTATACATCTAACCAGTGGTTGCACTCAACAGTAAAGAGGAAGCAGCGTGTTGCCCCGATGCAGTGGGCTCTAACTGGCGAAACATGAAAGGATACCCAACCGTTAAAAAGCGCCTGGGCAAAAAGCAGACTTCTTTTCCACAGTAGGTAGAAACGGATCGAAGAAGTACTTTTATGGCTGCTTTTCAGCGTAGTCTTCACTGTCATCAGCGGTAGTGGCGCAGCTGCAGGTCATAAATAGAGGAGTTCCTTCTGTGGCTCGTCGCGAAAAGGTGTCAAAGAGAACGTGTACACATACGCGGTTGACTCTTTGGTCAATTTTAGATGCACC
>NW_021149637.1:2197-2944 GCF_002837175.3 Physeter macrocephalus
GAGACCCTTCTGCATTGAGTTATCGGTGTAGCGGGTTCTTCTATGTAGAAATAGCTCTACAAACAGATCCATTTGCACATATATGTATATGGTACTCTATTTGGCACGCGTGCAACTAGTACGTGGGAATGCGTGATGGGTGTGTGTGTGTATACGTATACAAACATACACAAGCGTACGGGATACACACATGCACAAAATGCCTCTAGTTCTGTTTTTGAGCGACTCCGGTCTACAAGAAAACTTCCTCTTACTCTGTTGGGGCATGCGCACCACAGAGATTTTAACCCCGAATAACGCTGCCATTCATGCGTCTATCACACAAGTTTCAGTAGTGGCATGGAATCAAAGTGCCTTTATAGAACCGACGTAGAACTACCATGTCAGTCCGCTTGGCACAGGTATTCCGTGAGCATATGCATAACACACCCGCCCGTTGATATGCAGATTTGAAGAGTCTTTGATGCCTTAACTACGCCAACCGTATTACACGATGCAGAGGTTCCCGTGTGTTCTGTGCGTACACGCACATGTGATGAAAAAGAGCTGTCAAACATTACATCATAAGGCATCGTTTTGATCTAGAAGTGACCACTCACTACAAACGAGGATCAAAGGCATTGTTGCTGTTCAGTCAGCAGAGCGGGTGAAGAGAACAATGACCTATGTCTCTGAGCATAAACGCGTGCACTCGTACGTATGTCTACCTGTGCATATACATACGCAGATACAAATATATATGTCTAT
>NW_021149637.1:3595-6304 GCF_002837175.3 Physeter macrocephalus
GTTGCTGTTTCACCGGTCTGCCGTTAAGTGTGGATACCCGCAGATCAATGGAGAATACACCTATCTTTACTTCAAAGGCGAGCACCCAATGTCCGTCTTCCCCCGCTATAGAAATATAAAGCGTCTGCGTGGTGTGGAGTCTTACATGCCCGCCATTACCTACAGAGGTACACTTTCGCTATATCGTACGGCTTCGTGAGGTGCGTATACATTGTGTATATACACACAGGGTAGGTGCAAGAGAATGCTGTGTTCACTCGTCCATCTGTTGCAGTTACGCATTTCACCTTCTTGTTTTGCATTCGCGTGCAGTTTCGAACGCGCGACACAAGCCTGCAGATGCTTATCGTCTGCACCTACTGTAGGCCACTCGTTCCCGTATGTAACAGTCCAGCGTGAACCAGTTTCTCTGTGGTACTCACACTTCCGATTTATACTCGGCTTCCGAGGAAGCGCCACGTAATCAGAAACATCATGTGCCCTGCGGCTTTATAAGGAGAAAAGTTAAGTAACTTTACAAATGTTCACCGCTGCTTTTCTGCTGGGCTTTGTCATATCGGTAAAGGCTGAGTGCGTGTTCTAGAACTGGGGGAAGTCGCAAGGATATGGAATACTTATTACAACGACGAGTGTCTTTACTGGTAGTGAGGCGAATGACATCTTTTTAGTCGTGTTGTGATTTGGCCTTGCCTCTCGGTGTTCCACTAGCATGCAGATTACGTTACATGGACGAGCGGCCTTCTTAAGGCCAAGGATGGTACCGAGAGCGCTTGTATTTATTGTGTTTACATACGGATTTAGATGTATTCGTGCACTAGGCGAACACGTTACAGACACATACACGCGACCATGTCCAAAAACGAGAATTTTGTTTATCTATTAACAGGAGGAATGAGCACCCGTAGCCTCGCGAAGGTAGCAGCGTCGACCATCATGCAACGTGTACTGGTAGGGTCACCGTTCATGTCCAGATAGTGCGTTGCATGTCGATAAAGCAGTCCCCAATTTCCAACGTATGGTGAAAGGCGTAGCCGTTCATTCGCAGGATGCGCGTTTGAGACCGTCTGCTCTGCCGTACTTCTGCTGGCAACGCTGCTGCCCGGGAAGAAGAATTCACTACTATGTATACGTATAAGTAATTGCTTACACCTGTCGTTTTATTGGTACACCTTTCTCGCAAAGGTCCCTCTTCAAGCGTCTACACGTGCACGTATAACACTTGTGCCCCCTCTTTCGCACAACGCATACAAGAAATTTGATGTACATCCGTATGCCAGTAAGCAGAACTGAGTGCGCAAAAGTGCAAGTGCATCTGCCTCCACATGTACGTATATGCGTACCTATGTACACATATATATGTCTATGGACATAATATTACTGCCGTGCTCCGCAAGTCCTTACTAACGGAGGGCTTACAGTAGACACAGACACTCAAGGACAGTACGGAGTAGTAAGAGTTCAACTTTTCTTGCAACACAGAGCCCACGGTCCGAAGATGTGAACAGGGCTAATGGCTTCTTTTCGGTATGCTTCTTTTATGATATAAAAAAACCCTAGCTTAGTCAGGGCAGTTGCAATTTCAGTAGGGACTGCTGCACGTCGTTGTTGGGGGGTTGGCTGCGGCGAGGACTACTCGTGATTCTCCTACTCTACGGAACCATGGTTTTTGAGGTCGTTACTGTCGTTTGTCTTCTTGTCATAGTAATTTTGACCGTCTTACGGTAAGAAATACCACTCCTTATAATGGAGGACAAAGTGAACTGATTTACAGTACTCCGTTTTTGCTGCTGTACGAGTAACCCGGGCTTCACCAGTTACTAGCCCTTTCTAGACAATCAGGTGACACCCAGAGCAGCGTACGGGTTTCACATGAACCTTGCAGGCCTCAATTTCGCTGTGAAGCTGAAGCCGCGGCACAAGTCCACCATTTTCAACTGTACCGAGAAGATTCTCCGTCGAATGGGGACGGCTACCTGGTCGTTGAACTCAAGGGAACAAATAGCCTTGTATATTTCTGGTAGCAGATACCCCTTTTCAAAGAGTTAGTGGACTAAAAGGTCTACGACTTCTTGCTGGTGAAAGAAAATTGAGTGAGCGTCTACGACTTTTTGCTGGTGAAAGAAAATTAAGTGAGCGTCTGTGTTCCCAATCGTGATGCCTTGCCAGTGCATCTCCATCCTATGCTAGCATCGTCAAGTAGATGGAGTGGTTCAGGCGCCTCCACAAAAATATCTGCACTGGAGCAGATGAAGAAGCCGTTAAATCCCTTTTTCCACCCCATTATACCAAGCCGCAGTGGACCTACAATGTACCTAGTTCCTTAGGTACTCGTGGATCTAAGCTAGCCCCGTCTTGTGCACTGGAACGATTTAAACTTTTACGCGAACGTGGGAGAAGTTGGCATCAATTATGTTCTACTACTTGCGCTGATGTATCACGCTACACGCTGCCTTGATTATCGCGTGTTGATCATCACGCTACACGATGCCTTGATTATCGCGTGTTGATCGCTTTGCGTACGCGAATGATGTATGGAATGATTCACTACGCTTCGCATGTTTTCGTAATCCATTGTGACTTACGTCCTCCCCTTCTGATATGTATGGTTCTCCCTCAGAAATCTCTGTTCCCCCATGCTTGTGACTATGTGTAGGGCTATTCAATTTGTATGTGCTATGAGTATTGTGATGCCCATTACGCTAGTGCATA
>NW_021149643.1:0-511 GCF_002837175.3 Physeter macrocephalus
GGCTGACGGTGCAGGCTGCCAAAGTCCCCCAGGTGAATATGAGCCTCTCGCGTCCTGTGCAGGTTCTGCCCAAGCTGCTGGGTTTGATGAGCGGCTTGTGTCGTAGGCGTTATAGCAGTATAACCTCTGTGTTCCACTGTGATCGTTTTGGTAGTAGAAGTTAGGAACCGATAATGTTGACGACCAGTCGGGCAGCGGATGTCTTTGTAGGCCCTGCTGCAGCTGTTGCAACGAATGTGGCGGTAGCACTGCCGATGGAACTCCTAAGGAAGAGCATACCGGCCACGTCGCATGGGGCCACCAAGGCAGAGAAGTCAGGGAGCCTCCAGTACACAGAGTGACTGCCGCGAGTTGCGCTGGGTCTTTCTCAGAGGTCTCACAACCATTAGCAACAACCAGAGAATAATTCTTCTGCTGCGCAGCCTCAGGGCTTGACGCTTGCCAACTGATGGGGTGATGCAACGTGTCTGAGACTCTCGAATGCTGGGCATGAAACTGTGACTCTTTAGAC
>NW_021149643.1:3899-6293 GCF_002837175.3 Physeter macrocephalus
ACGAGCCCGTTGAAGTCAACAAGGCGTTACAGAATACATACGCGTTAGAGCAGAGATGAACACACTATTTGTAATAATCGGCTAGTGCGTGAGGACCAGGGAAAAGACATGCGAGTACTTTTGCTCGTTCGTGAGTAGTGGATGACCACCAACCCGCCTGTGGACATATTCCTTTGTACATAATGTTCTGCAGACCCAGTAACATCGCAGAAGAGGTTTACGTCAGTCAAATCTTGCTCAAACCTGCAGTCTGCGACTGTCACTGGAGGATGGCAAACGGCTCAGACTTCACTAAATTAGAATGGCAAAAATGTAATTGTAGTGAGGCTGTGGTAGCCACCCTCTTCACTATCGAAATGGCGAGTGTCACAGCTTGACAACAGCTTGCCAAACAGCCCCGGCCGCAACGGATATTTGGTCATCTAAGTCGGAGACAAACATGTGGATAGTCACCGAACGATTTCTACCTTTTCGACTTCTACCATAGGGACTATGCAACCACATTAGACCGGACACTCAGCTTAACCACGCAGCGTCGCGCCACATACTATTGGAATCCGCCAATGAGGAAAAAGCAGTGGCTCTCTTCGTCTCCCCCTGAAGTGACGAAGTCGCTTACCGCAGGCCACTTCGTTGCTATTTCTATGGTGTAAATTTGTTCTCAGATACCCAAGCGTTTGTTGCCCTGCAGGCCAGCTCCCCTTAGATATTTGTACTGTTTGCTTGCTTTCCCACCCACAAAGCTGTACGCAACTATTGCGTATCCTGCTATGAAACCCGGTCACGACTAGCGTTGTGGCGTGCGTACTGCCGCTTGTGTACAAGCGGCCAAAGATTACCCCACCGTTTACGTATTGACCGGTGCCGTAGGCATAGAATGCGCTTGCACGACTGCGCTGGAATGTACGATAGCTACGCATATAGCACTTGCACACAACCGAGAGGCGCCACCTAGTCAACCATTATTCTGGCGGCCTTCCGGGCACATAAATTCAGGTCCTCTTCCCTCCCGGGTTAACTCGTAAACCAGAACGACGCAACAGGGAGGGAAAGCTGTGTCGCCTCTTTCCCTACTGCTGCTGCTTGCAGAAGAAATGCTCTCCTAGAATGTTACGACAAGAGGAAGTCTCGAAGTCTTTAAGAGATGCTCAAGCAAAAAGCGTGCGCACCCCCTTGTTCTTGTTCACCCCCGAAAGCTTCCCATACCGTACCGCTGGCCAACAAACAGATTTGCCAGAACAGACGAAAGCGCTGTCGCCCCAGGCATGCGACTGATTACAACCCTGAAAGAAAAGACATGCTCTGCACCGTTTTTTAAGGGACACAGCCACGGCTAGTCTAAAGGAAGGTTCTAGTAGAACGCCCTTCCAAACCCTATGAAGAAGATGTGTACAGCTGGTCGTTCGTCGCAGCGTGGCACCACGACATCGTGCACGTCACATAGGAGGCACGCCGCGTTGTTCTAGCGCTTCCTTCCCCCTGCTGTTGGTTGTTAGGGTACTGCGGGAATTACCAAAGCAGTTGCGGTTGGCACTTGGATGTAGGGATGGTGGCTTTGTGGAGATACTGCGTTGATTTGATGGACGAATCAGCGGCTGTCAGTCACCGCGGAACCCTGGACACTCTTTTGTAACAATCAGCGAAGTGTTGGAAAATTGCAGGCCAGGTCAAACAGGCTCACAATAGGAGTAGCGAGACTGATGATACCACGAGAAAATTATCGCGACAAGGTACTGTTAACGGCCCCACAAAAGACCTTGACAGATGCGAGGGTTTATTCGTCCTCTTGGTATGTACTTCGTCAAAGTTCACCACTGCCGATGTTCTCAATCTATTGCAGGTAGGAGGAGCGACCTTTCCCCCTCCGCATATAGGCACGGAGGCGCAGTGGTAGACACCAAAAACATCACACTACGGGGGAGCGGTTAAAACTGCTCGCCATCCCGCTTCTCGGTACTTCCGGTGCAACTGTAGCAAATTCCACGATTGTGGCTTTCAACGGAAAATGTCTCCACACAGGGATGGAGAGGTACGACGGCCAAGGTAGCCGAAGCCGGCGCAAGACCATACGGAGCCAAATACAGTCTAGGAGGTACGGGGAAACGCCAGACACCCGCGGAGGACAGGAATCCCACGATAAGAAATGTGACTAGATGTACGAGCGTGGCTCTCCGGCTTTAACCTGATTACCATGCAGTCAACCTTGGAGCAGCCGTAGGCAAACGTAGACACGCACCACTGGAATGCCACATCCACTGTACCAAACAGTGCGCTCACACCGACCGCAGTCCCGGTATTGTGCCATTGCGCGTTACCTATGCAGAGAGAACCTGTTTGTTCGTTGTTCGCAACTGCTCGCAAACTGCTAATACGGAAAAGGCAGAAAGCATTGCA
>NW_021149644.1:0-1129 GCF_002837175.3 Physeter macrocephalus
TTATTTTAATAACTTTATTTTATCCTACTTTATTTTATCTTCTTTCTCTCTTTCTTCCTTTCTTTCTTCCTTTCTTCTTTCTTCCTTCCTTTCTTCCTTCCTTCCTCCCTTCCTTCCCCCTTCCCTCCTTCCTTCCTTTCTTCCTTCCATTCTTCCTTCCTTCCTTCCTTTCTTCCTTGCTTTCTTCCTTTCTTCCTTCCTTCCTTCCTTCTTTACTTCCTTGCTTTCTTTCTTTCCTTTCTATTTTTTCTCCCTTTTATTCTGAGCCAGATGGATTAAACGCTCTTGGTGCTCCAGCCACGTGTCAGAGCTGTGTCTCTGAGGTGGGAGAACCAACTTCAGGACACTGGTCCACAACAGAGCTCCCAGCTCCATGTAATATCAAACGGCGAAAATCTCCCAGAGATCTCCATCTCAACACCAAGATCCAGCTTCACTCAACAACGAGCAAGCTACAGTGCTGGACAACCTATGCCCAACAACTAGCAAGACAGGACTACAGCACCATCCATTAGCAGAGAGGCTGCCTAAAATCATAATAAGGGTACAGACACCGCAAAACACACCACCAGATGTGGTCCTGCCCACCAGAAAGACAAGATCCAGCTTCATCCAACAAAACACAGGCACTAGTCCCCCAACCAGTAAACCTACTCAACCTACTGAACGAACCTTAGCCACTGGGGACAGGAGCAAGGTAAAAACCCACCAGACCTAACAAATGAAGAGGAAACAGGCAGTCTACCTGAAAAAGAATTCAGAATAATGATAGTAAAGATGATCCAACATCTTGGAAATAGAATAGACAAAATGCAAGAAACATTTAACAAGGACCTAGAAGAACTAAAGAGGAAGCAAGCAACGATGAACAACAACACAATAAATGAAATTAAAAATACTCTAGATGGGATCAATAGCAGAATAACTGAGGCAGAAGAACGGATAAGTGACCTGGAAGATAAAATAGTGGAAATAACTACTGCAGAGCAGAATAAAGAAAAAAGAATAAAAAGAACTGGGGACAGTCTCAGAGACCTCTGGGACAACATTAAAAGCACCAACATTCGAATTATAGGGGTCCCAAAAGGAGAAGAGAAAAAGAAAGGGATTGAGAAAATATTTGAAGAGA
>NW_021149644.1:5980-6292 GCF_002837175.3 Physeter macrocephalus
ACCTTTACAGACAAGCAAAAGCTGAGAGAGTTCAGCACCACCAAACCAGCTTTACAACAAATGCTAAAGGAACTTCTGTAGGCAAGAAACACAAAAGAAGGAAAAGACCTACAAGAACAAACTCGAAACAATTAAGTAAATGGTAATAGTAACATACATATCGATAATTACCTTAAATGTAAATGGATTAAATGCTCCCACCAAAAGACACAGACTAGCTGAATGGATACAAAAACAAGAACCATATATATGCCGTCTACAAGAGACCTACTTCAGACCTAGGGACACATATAGACTGAAAGTGAGGGGATG
>NW_021149645.1:0-1124 GCF_002837175.3 Physeter macrocephalus
ACCCTAAGCCGGGCCTAACCCTAACCCTAGCCCGAGCCCTGAGCCTGACTCCGAAGCCTAAGCCGTAGCCTCAACCCTCAGCCGTACCCTAACGATAACACGTCCCCTGGCCTGTACACTCTCCCTAACACGTATCCGTACCCCAATCTCGACCCTAACACTAAGCCGGACCTAACCCTAACCCTAACCCGACCCCTGAGCCTGAACCACAAGCCTAAGCCGTAGCCTGAACCCTCAGCCGTACCCTAACGATAACCCGTCCCCTGGCCTGTACACTCTCCCTAACACGTATCCGTACCCCAATCTCGACCCTAACCCTAAGCCGGGCCTAACCCTAACCGTATCCCGACCCCTGAGCCTGAACCCCAAGCCTAAGCCGTAGCCTGAACCCTCAGCCGTACCCTAACGATAACCCGTCCCCTGACCCGTACACTCCCCCTAACACGTATCCGTACCCCAATCTCGACCCTAACCCTAACCCGGCCCTAACCCTAACCCTAGCCCGACCCCTGTCCCTGAACCCTAAGCCTAAGCCGTAGCCTTAATCGTAAGCCGTACCCTATCGATAACGTGTACCATCACTCGTACACTCCCCGTAGCAAGTATCCGTACCCCAATCTTGACCCTAACCCTCACCTGGGCCCTAACTCTAACCCGAACCCTAAGTCTGATCCTTAACCCTAACCCTAGCCCACACCCTAATCCTACGCCGTACCCTAACGATAACCCGTACCATCACTCGTACACCCCCCCAGCACGTATCCGTACACCAATCTTGACCCTAAACCGCACCCGGGCCCTTTCCCTAACCCTAAGCCTTGCCCTTAACCCTAACCCCTACCCTAATCCTAAGCCGTACCCTAACATTAACCTCTACCCTCACCCGTACACTTCCCCTAGCACGTATCCATACCCCAATCTTTACCCTAACTCTCACCCGGGCCTTAACCCTAACCCTAACCCAAGTCCTGTACCTGAGACTCGTATAATTAAGATCTCAGTCCCTTGGTTCCCCATTTTTGTGCAACCAATCCAGTTACAAAAGGAGGGGGTAACAACTGAAAATTTAATAGTAAAAATAGATCTCATTCCCTTAGGAATTCAGGAGAATATGTCTGAAACCT
>NW_021149645.1:2087-3975 GCF_002837175.3 Physeter macrocephalus
TAACCCTAACCCTAGCCCGACCCCTGAGCCTGGGCCCGAAGCCTCAGCCTTAGCCTGAACGCTCAGCCGTACCCTAACGATAACCCGTCCCCTGGCCCGTACACTCCCCCTAACACGTATCCATACCCGAATCTCGACCTTAACCCTAAGCCAGGCCTAACCCTAACACTAGCCCGAGCCCTGAGCCTGAACCCGAAGCCTAAGCCGTAGCCTCAACCCTCAGCCGTACCCTAACGATAAGCCGAGCCCTGGCCCGTACACTCCCCCGAACACGTATCTGTACCCCAATCTCGACCCTAACCCTAAGCCGGGCCTAACCCTAACCCTAGCCCGATCCCTGAGCCTGAACCCGAAGCCTAAGCCGTAGCCTCAGAGGTGTCATTTATCCAATTGCTCCAAGTCCTAAGTAGCTTGAGGGGAAGGACTTCTTTGTGTCTGGAAAACACAGATCAAAGCCAGTAACAAAAAAACAAAAACATTATAACCATATTCACCAGTTCACTCAGTAACCAATCCTTTTAACTTTTTATGAAGCCATCCGATTCTCCATTAAGATTTTTCATTTCTTACCCAGTTTGGATTATGATATGAAATTTATCAGACACCTGTGCTTGCCCAAAGGTCCTTCACATAGATCTTCTTGAAGATGGAGCACTTTTGCAAAGTGTTAGAGCACAACAGTAACTATCTATAAATCACATAAAGACTTAAAAAGTCATGGTTAAACATTTGATCACAATGTAAACGACAAAAGAAACCATGATTGCTGCTACATACAACATTTAAAAATATCTAGAATTATGACAGATAAAATTTTACCAGGACATAGTAGAGTGTTAGGAATTCCAAGTAATTTAACATACCAATCAAACATTTCTCTCTGAGATGGCTCAAGGGCCTTCTAAAGCATCTCAAAGTTAGCTGGAGATCAAAAGAACTGTTAGAATTGGCCAAACAACACTTATTCACTGAACCAAAGTAAAGAGATTTCACACAAAAATACAGATCACAGACACAGGCAAAGGAACTCACAAGCTGTTCACAATCAAAAGCAGCATTCCAAGAAAACTCTGGAGGGAGAAACCAAATCCAGGCTTGCCCTAACCCACTTCCAACAAAATCCATCTTAGAAAATCCTGGTCGTGCACAACTCTTTCCTCGGTGTTCCCTTTTCACAAATGTTCATCACCTTCTGTATCCCTCTTATGTTGCCCCTTATTTTCTTCCGCATTCAGACACAACCAGCTCTAGTACAAAGTGACTTTCTTTTCTCTTTGTACCATCAGCCTGTTACCTAGCTGCTCACTTTATTAAGGAGCTTCATAAATGCTTGAACATATGGTACTTCTTTTGTCTTTCCCTTCCTGTGACAAAATAACTCTATCTGAAGGATAGTATAGTCATTTAGGCTACCATTCAAAAACCAGCTTTCCACATTTTTCAAGAATGTATCCATACATTGGCCAGACACAATTACAATAGAATTTCATTCTTTTCTTACTCTTAGGTTTACAACTATAGGTTGACCAGTCTGCCAGGATTTTGCCCATTGGCTATCAGATGGAACTGAAGAAGAAGCACTTCTTACGTTTGAACCATAGAACACTCACACACGGACTAAGAACAAAACAAAATCCTAAACACCAACAGAAGCCTCAAACCAAAGGAACGAGAAACCAAAGAGAAACCAACAACCAAACAGCACAAGACCCAAATCAGCTTCCAAGTCTCAACTTAGCCTGTGACCTCTGTCCAAGTGGTTCACTTTCCAAATGAGATTTCCTGGAATGAAAAGTCACCCAAATGGGAACCAAGGTTCCCCCAAATATACAGGGCTAAAAGGACCTCAGACTGCATGCCAGGGGAGTTACCACATGCTGGCTGAGGT
>NW_021149645.1:3995-4363 GCF_002837175.3 Physeter macrocephalus
GTACACTCCCCCTAACACGTATCCGCACCCCAATCTCGACCCTAACCCTAAGCCGGGCCTAACCCTAACGCTAGCCCGACCCCTGAGCCTGAACCCCAAGCCTAAGCCGTAGACTGAACCCTCAGCCGTACCCTAACGATAAGCCGAGACCTGGCCCGTACACTCCCCCGAACACGTATCTGTACCCCAATCTCGACCCTAACCCTAAGCCGGGCCTAACCCTAACCCTAGCCCGAGCCCTGAGCCTGAACCCGAAACCTAAGCCGCAGCCTCAACCCTCAGCCGTACCCTAACGATAACCCGTCCCCTGACCCGTACACTCCCCCTAACACGTATCCGTACCCCAATCTCGACCCTAACCCTAAGCC
>NW_021149645.1:5974-6292 GCF_002837175.3 Physeter macrocephalus
AACCCTTACCCCAGCACGACCCCTGAGCCTGAACCCCAAGCCTAAGCCGTAGCCTCAACCCTCAGCCGTACCCTAACGATAACCCGTCCCCTGGCCCGTACACTCCCACTAACACGTATTCATACCCCAATCTCGACCCTAACCCTAAGCCGGGCTAACCCTAACCCTAGCTCGACCCATGAGCCTGACCCCAAGCCTAAGCCGTAGCCTAAACCCTCAGCCGTACCCTAACGATAATCCGTCCTGAACCCCAAGGCTAAGCTGTAGACTGAACCCTCAGCCGTACCCTAACGATAACCCGTTTCCTGGCCCGTACAC
>NW_021149646.1:0-1800 GCF_002837175.3 Physeter macrocephalus
TCCCCTCTGCTTAGAAGTCCTTCGCGGAACTCAAAGCGGAAATCACCGTATCTAAAGGAGAAGGACGGCTGGCATTGCCACTTGCAGTAAAGCACAGGTTTCTGTGTAACACTTCAGGCCTTTGGTACATTCACTGGGCCCAAGGACGTCTAGGGCAGCCAGCCATTCGTCTAGGCAGTGCGCTACACGTACAAAACCCTGGGCAGAAACGCTGAATCACGGAAGAGCCAAGTAGGTAGCTAGGTCTCTTTTCACCAGTTAGAAGCCAAAGATTCTTCTGCTGCGTGACAATCTCGAAACGGGACCTGAGGTGACCAGCCTTGTATTTCCCATGACGAAAGCAACTTTCATGTGCATTGAAGCGCCCTGATAATCACTCTTCTAGTCGGGCTTCTACTCACTGTCGGCTTGGCTGTGAGAGGAAAAAAAGCTTTCACGAAAACACCAGGTACCTCAGGTTCTGGGTGGGAGCTCATCCTATCCTGTCCTCTAGCTAAAGGAAAACCCCAAGTGAGCCCTGGCTTCGAAGGAGGGCCCTGGTATGCCACGCAGCAGGGTAGGCGTGCCGCAGCTTCCATGAGGCCTTAGTCGCTCTTCTGCTTTCCTTGAACTCTAGTACACTTTTCAGGACTCCTCGACCCCTCGCGTCAGCACCCGTTTCCGTGCAAGGACACCGAGTACCCCCCGGCTCCCCGGACCGGCTGCGCATCATTCAGACACGTAGACACTACAGAGTACCAGGGTGTCTGCTGAGTGATTGGCCGCATGTGGCACACGTCCTCGGGACAGCTAGACGTCCTCAGCTCCACAAGAGCCCCAGGAACACGGTTGGAGCAGAGGCAGCATTCCACGCAGGTCGGCCTCACCGTCTTTGTCGGAGCTGTACTGAGAAGAATACGTTGCTTACAATTCCGTCCAGGACTTCATACCTCAAGGACGTCTAGGGCAGCCAGCCATTCATCTAGGCAGTGTGCTACACGTACAAAACCCTGGGCAGAAACGCTGAATCACGGAAGAGCCAATTAGGTAGCTAGGTCTCTTTTCACCAGTTAGAAGCCAAAGATTCTTCTGCTGCGTGTCAATCTCGAAACGGGACCTGAGGTGACCAGCCTTGTATTTCCCATGACGAAAGCAACTTTCGTGTGCCTTGAAGCACCCTGATAATCACTCTTCTAGTCGGGCTTCTACTCACTGTTGGCTTGGCTGTGAGAGAAAAAAAAGCTTTCACGAAAACACCGGGTACCTCAGGTTCTGGGTGGGAGCTCATCCTATCCTGTCCTCTAGCTAAAGGAAAACCCCAAGTGAGCCCTGGCTTCGAAGGAGGGCCCTGGTATGCCACGCAGCAGGGTAGGCGTGCCGCAGCTTCCATGAGGCCTTAGTCGCTCTTCTGCTTTCCTTGAACTCTAGTACGCTTTTCAGGACTCCTCGACCCCTCGCGTCAGCACCCGTTTCCGTGCAAGGACACAGAGTACCCCCCGGCTCCCCGGACCGGCTGCACATCATTCAGACACGTAGACACTACAGAGTACCAGGGTGTCTGCTGAGTGATTGGCCGCATGTGGCACACGTCCTCGGGACAGCTAGACGTCCTCAGCTCCACAAGAGCCCCAGGAACACGGTTGGAGCAGAGGCAGCATTCCACGCAGGTCGGCCTCACCGTCTTTGTCGGAGCTGTACTGAGAAGAATACGTTGCTTACAATTCCGTCCAGGACTTCATACCTCAAGTCAACCTACCTCAAGGAGAAAATCAGCTTGGGGGTCCAAGTGCAACCAGAGCACAATCTCTGGTGTCAAGATGC
>NW_021149646.1:4545-6289 GCF_002837175.3 Physeter macrocephalus
TGTGGAAGGAGCCAGTGAGTGGCTAGGCCTCCTGGACTCATGAGAAACCACAGACGATTCTGCCGTGGGTCCACCTGGTAATGGCGGCCTTTGGAGGCCAGCCTTGTTTTCTCGCCTTGAAAGCTGCCCGCATGCCTCCTTGAGGCTACCTGCAAACCACTGATATAGCCCGGATGCTCATCTGTGCTCGGATACGAAGAAGAGTTTCAATGAAAGAAACAGGGTGCTTCCCGCTCCTGGTTGGGAGCTCATCCACCCGGCTCTATGGGTTAACTTAAAACCCAACTGTGCAGTAGCCTCACGCTAGGGCCCTGATTGGCAGGCAGGACGGTAGGCGTGCAGCAGTGGCCTTGAGGCCGTAGTCGCTTGCTCTTCCTTAGGGTAAGCCACTTGTAAGCTACTCAGGAGTTTTGTCCGCACGTGTCTCCGTACAAGAATACTGTATGGGCCAAGGACCCCTGGGCCTCCCGAGCACCGTCCAGCCGCGAACGCCCTTCAGAGTCCCGCCATGTATGCCGATCGATGGGCAGCCTATTGCACACTCCCCTGGCAGAGCTGGATTTCCTTCGCTCTCCAGCAGTTTCTGGAACACCGTTCTAGCCAGGGCAGCGTGCCGGGTACTTCCGCCTCGTCGCCCTTGTCTGAGCGCTACTAAGGAAATCCCTCTGCTGTGCCGCAATCCTAAGACCTCATATGTGTCGTCACGCCACCGCGAGGAGAAATTCAAACTAGTGCTCCCACGGCCACTGAAGTACAGTGCTTCGGGGTACACTGCTGGAATTTGGAAGAAGTTCAGACCCCATGGCCGACTCTGGGGATTCGTTCATTGAGGCAGTTGGCTACACGCAGTACTCCTGCGTGGAAAAGTGGATTCATGGAAAGGCCCAGTGGGGAGCTTGTGTCCCTTTGACTTGACAGAAATCTCACGTCCCTAGGCTGCGTGTCAACCTGGAGAGGCGTCTAAAGCGGCAAGGCTTGGGATCCCATTTGCCAAGCTCCTTTCATGAGGCCTGGAATCTACCTGAAATACAGTGTGCTTGCTGGACTTGTACTCACTGCAGGCGTGGCTGTGGAACAAAACGAGTTTTCTCGAAAGGAAGAGGGTGCTTCCGGGTGGTGGGTGGGAGCACAGCCCGCCCTGCTCTACAGCTAAGGGCAATCTCAACGTGGGCCCTAACCTCGACGTAGGGCCCCGATTTGGTGTCCAGAAGGGTAGGCGAGCAGCACGTTCCCTGAGGACTGAGTCGCTCTTCTGCATGACTTCAGTGGGAGTAAACTTCTCAAGACTCCTGAGCCCCCTCGCGTCAGCACCCGCTTCAGGACGAGAACTCTCTGTGCCGCCAGGCTCCCCTAGGCTTGCTGGGCCACACTCGGTCCCTAAGTCCTTCAGGGAGCCCCTGGGTAGGCCGATTGAAGGGTAGCACACTGCACTCTTCCTTGGGAGAGCTAGCTAGTCTCACCTCACCACCATCCTCAGGAACACGGTTCTACCAGGCGAAGCATGCCATATAGGTGAGGCTCGTTGCCCTAGTCTGAGCTGTACTGAGAAATCCTCTCTGCTTAGAAGTCCTTCGCAGACCTCAAAGCGGAAGTCACCGTATCTCAAGGAGAAGGACGGTTGGCATTGCCACTTGCAGTAAAGCACAGGTTTCTGTGTAACACTTCAGGCCTTTGGTACATTCACTGGGCCCAATGACGCCTAGGGCAGCCAGCCATTCGTCTAGGCAGTGCGCTACACGTACAA
>NW_021149655.1:0-6277 GCF_002837175.3 Physeter macrocephalus
CTGCTTGCACGGCTCATCCACCTGGAGACCCTCTCATGCTCCCCTTCCCAAACCATTCCCCTCCAGCCAGCCCCGCCCTCTCCATAGCCCTTCCCCAGAACCCCCAGCCCATGCGTCTGCCCTTCTCACCCATGTTGGGCCTTCTCTTGTGACAGGATGGAGACAGGGTGAGGCGGGGTCTTGCCACCCCTGATGTCACAAAGGGGCTTGCATGGATCGTGGTATAGAGTAGGTCCCAATAGGTCTCTAAGCTCTGAAAGCTCCAGCTCCCAGACCTGGGCTCTGATGCCCCAACTCCCTGGGGACCCCTCCTCATCTGTTCAGACCTAGGCACTGAGCCAGGCCCAGGACGGCCGGGGGAGTTAGACTCCTGAGCAGCCATGTCACTCTCCCAGGGAGCCCCACCTCCCACCTATGCAGCCTGGCACCATGGCTCCCCACAACGCACACCAGCGGCCATGACGACTCCTGGGCACACAGTTGTGCAGGAGTAATAAGAAGAATTGCCCAGCTGCTGGCCATACATGCGGCCCCAGGTCCCTGCCTAGAATCTGACACCTGGAAATGTGGGGACATTAAGAAGAAGCTGTCATCTGAGATTGGTCCACACTGCATGGCAGCCAGGATGGACACGGCTACTCTCCTGAGGCACATCTGTGTTGAAGGACAGGCACAGGGGCTGAAGGCAGAGCATGAGGCGGATCTGAGCAGGTGAGCAGGGAGGACAGTCCAGGTGGAGGGTACACAGGCCAAAGGCATGAATGACATGCATCTGAAGGCCACAGACTGCCCCAGACAAAAGCCCAGAGGAGCCGACGTGGGATGCCCATCACCCCTTTTCTCCTCTTCCCCCGCATACCCCTCCCCTGCCAGTGCCTGTGCCGACACCCTGGAAGGAGGACTTACTTGAGAAAGCAGTGGGCAGTGGAAACGAGCCAGTGGGAGTTAATGAGGACAGCTCCACAGACATGTGAGCCCTGGTACTGCAAGCTGGCCTGCCACGGCCACTGGCCAGCCACCACGTCCTGGCCACCGTAGATCTTCCCCATCACCTTGGCTTTCCCGCACACTGTGGAGACTCCCCTGTCACCTACAATAGAGACACTAGTAGTACCCCAAATGCCACTACCAGGAAGGCCTTCTCCACTTCACAGATGGGAAAACCAAGGCCAAGTGTCCAGTGGCCTAGCCAAAATGACAGCGCTACCTGGACTCTGCCTTCACTGGCTGCCCCTGAGAACTGGATAGAGCACGCCCTGTGGGGATGAGGACCCAGAGGTCTGGTGGGATGGGGCAAGGGGGGACCAAAGGTAGCCACAGCAGCTCACAGCAGCATCTCCAGGGAGAAGGACATCCCCGAGTGAGGCTGCCAAGGGCTGGGCATGTCACAGACCTTATTTCCCTCAACTAGCACACCTCAGTGCCTACTCCTGTAGATCAAAGAACTTAAGGTCTCAGAAGTTGCCAACATTACTTGCTCAAAATCATGGCTTCTAAGGGCCTGCGCCTCCTCCATGTCACCGCAGTGTCTTAGGGAGGGAGATTTGCAGGCAGAAGTCTGTGGTGCTGTGTGAGCTGGGGAAAGTTACTCCCCCTCTCTGACTCAGGATTCTACATTTCTAAAAGAAGAGGGACTGGGCTAATGAAGACAGCCCTGGCTCTAGGACTCACACCTCGGAGGGCAGGGGGTGTGCCCAGGCCCCCTGAGAGCGGGCAACTTGGTCTAGGGCCTGCGCTCCCAGGGCCTCACGGAGGGGAATGAGACCCGTGGCCCTGGACTCAGGGCCACTCATTCATCAGTCCTGGTGATTTCCTCCACCCAGCCACCCATCCTCAGGGTCAGACCCTGCTATGTCCCCACTTCCACAGTCCCACAGAGGTCCTGGGGCACTTCGCACCCAGAGGCCGCACAGTGGGGAGTCGGTGACCCACCTGTGTTGAGGGGGTCTCTGGGCTGCCTGGTTGTTGGTCAGGGCAGAGAAAAGATGAAATTCAGTGACTCAGGGCACCCAGGCCCTGGTCATAGCCGGCCCCCTCAGGCCCTGCAGCTTAGGTCGTCTCAGCCCCCAACAGTGGCCCCAACGCACCTGTGGCTCCCGGGGCCAACCGCTGCGCTTCCGGAGTCGGAGCGCCGCCCTCCACCGCTCCCCCCGCGCCTGGAGCCCAGCCGGTGGCGGCTGCGGCCGTCGCTGGGGAGCCTCGCAGCTCCAGAGTGGCCACGGGCAGCAGCAGCCAGAGAAGGGCCACAGGCTGGCTTCGGCCTTGGGCGACCCACGCCTCCGCGCCCATTGCCAGGCTTGCTGACTCCGGCCTGACCCTACCCTGGCCCTGCCTGACCTTGCCCTGACCCCGCCTCAGCCCAGCCCTGATCCCACCCTGACCGTCTTAATAACCTTTTAAACAACTCTACTAAGATATAATTTATATACCATGAAGTTCACTTGTTATTATACAAGGGACAATGCAATGATTTTCTGTACATTATTAAAAATTTATTTAGTTTTTTATATTTAAATAAACTTGTTTAGATTTATGAAAAAGTTGCAAAGACAGTACAAAGAGTACCAATATCCCCTTCACCCACTTTCCCCTAATGTTAAGATCTTATATTATTATGGCATATTTATCACAATTAGTGAGCCAATATTGAGACATTAATATTAACTGAAGTCCATTCCTTCTTTTTCTAAATTTTTTTAAGCTTAAGGTGTAGAGCATAATGATTTGACTACCATGCATCATGAAATGATCATCAGAATAAATTTAGTGAACATCCATCATCTCACAGAGATTCAAAATTAAAGAAATAGAAAAAACATGTTTTCCTGTGAGGAGAACTCTTGGGATTTACTCTATCGACTGTCACGTATAACATACAGCAGTGTTAATTATGTTTATCATGTTGTCCATTACACCTCTAGTAATTATTTATCTTATAACTGGGAGTTTGTACCTTTGACTGCAGCTAACCAATTCCCCCTCCCCCAATCTCCCGCCTCTGGTAACCACAAATCTGATCCCTTTTCCCATGAATCTGTTTGTTTGTATTTGAAATATAATAGACCTACAATGCTATGTTAGTTCCTGTTACATAACATAGTGATTGGTTATTTCTATACATTTCAAAATGGTAAATACATTTATGATATGTCACCATACAAAGACATTACATAATTATTGACTATATTCCCCACACTGTACATTTCATACTCATTTACTTTGCAACTGAAACTTAGTACTTCTTAATCTACCTCACCTATTGCTTTCTCCCCCCCAACACTCTTCCTTCTGGCAAGCACCTGTTTGTTCTCTGTATCTATAACTCTGTCTCTGTTTTGTTATGTTTGTCCATTTGTTTTCTTTTTTAGATTGCACATACAAGTGTAATCATACAGTACTTGCCTTTGTCTGACTTACTTCACTTAACGTAATACCCTCTAGGTCCATCCATGTTGTCGCAAAGGGCAAGATTTCCTTCTTTATCAGATATGTGATTTGCAAGATTTTCTCCAAGTCTGTAGCTTGTTTCTGTTTATATACATCTTTAATTTCTCTCAGCAATACTGTGTAGTTTTCAGTGTACAGATCTTGCACCACTTTATTAAACTTATTTCTAAGTATTTTATTCTTTTCCAGGCTACTGTGAATGAAATTATTTTGTTAATTTCTGTTTCATATTTTTGTACCTAGTATATAGAAATGTAATTTATTTTTATAAGAAATGTTGTTTCCTCTGACCTTCTTTAACTTGTTTGTTCATTCTAGTCTGTCTTGTTTTATTTCGTTCTGGTGGTTTCATTGGGGTTTTCCAACACATAGGATCATGTCCTCTGCAATAAAAGTTCTAATTCCACCATTTAAAGTTGGATGCCTTTAATTTCTCCTCTCCTACCTTCTTTCTTTTTCCCTTCCTTCCTTCCTTCCTTTTCCGTCCTCCTCCCCTTCCTTCCTTCCTTCCTTCCTTTCCTCCACTTCTTAGAGACTACATTTATAAGGACCTTGATTTTTAAATATGGTCTGTCAATCTTTGCCTTTAACTTTGTTTCATCTAGTCACATTTAATGTGATTACTGATATGGTTGGAACTACATTTTCCACTTTGCTATTTGTTTTCTGTATGTCTCTTGTCTTTCCCCACACTTTTGAGACAGGCTGGGACCTGGCACCCTTTGCTGCAGTGCTACAGCAGATTTCTATAAACTGGTGTATGCATGGGTGAGAGTCCCACCTGTGGGTTAGATTTCTACAGATGACATACAACTGTCTGGTTTCCAGGCTTGATCACCCCGGTGGGCAGTGGACTGGGTGCAACCGCCTTCAGTGGCCCTTTCTGAAAGCTTGCAGGTTGGTGCCTGAAGAGACAGCTGCAGGGGGCAGGTTGAAACGGCAGTCTCTCTCTTTCTCTTTTTCAGTCTTTTCTGTCCCTCCTCCCTTTACCTCTCCCTTGGTCCTTATACCTGCACTCCCATCCCCTTTATCCTGAAAACTCCTTGTTTGTGTCTAAGTTTTTGTCATTGGTATCTTTGTTTTATGAGTTTTGTCTGTCCAACCACTCCTACAAGTCTCTGCCAACATTGTGGGCATGGTGGAGCTCTTAAGCCCTGAAATACAAACGGATCCCACATTGTCTGAGACTCGACTCCAGCCTTGGGTTACTTAGTGGGATTTTAAAGAACAAAAAAAGAAGAGAGGGGCTTGCACCTCTCTCCTCTGCCTTTGCAATGTAACTATTCTGCCTGGACCCTCAGGGACTCCCTGATCCATCTGTAGTCCCCCAGACTGAGGGAAAAAAAAGAGGCCTTTTTAAATTCAAGCAGGAAAACTGAGATCTCTGATTTTGTAAAAACTGACTTGTCTGGCTTAAGCTTGTGGGTTTAATTAATACAGACCTCTGTGTATTATCAACATTAAGTATAATACTTCTATTGTACCTAGGCTTACTGGAAGTCAATAAGTGCATATTGTTTCTGTGAGAAAATCTATTAACAAGGAAAATAACCTAATAGGATTAAACTTTTAAGTAAATATAACTGGATAAGAGCTTCTTAGTAAACTCTGTGGGAATAATCATGTTTTCAAAATGTCCATTTAGAATAGTCCTGCCAGATTTTGGTAACTTGAAACTAAATTAAATGATAGGAATCCATTGAGTATCCAGACCATTTCAAATAAGATGAAATATTGGAAACTTAATTGCTAAACAGGTCTAAATTTACCTACTTTTGCTTTCTTGTGAGAGGGAAACTAAGGATGTAGACACATATCTTACATCACATTAAGGAAAGAAATTGTGCTTTGGGAAGATACATGGGATCTTCCCATGGGATCTTCCCAACAGGTTATGGGATATTCCAATCAGGGAATGCTAATGTAAAAGACAGTTCATGGTGGCTTAAGGAAAGTAGGATGTGTGCTTTCAGAAAAGAAGGTATGAGGAATGGAAATGTATTTTGTTCGAAGGAAAAATGGGATTTTGTCCTACGGCTGATTATTTCTGAACGGAAAAAAGAAGGGACAAAATACAGATACAGAAAGTTGCAGAAGATTTGTGGAAACGGAACATTGAGAAAAGAATTTTGTATGTGGTCAGGATTTTCTAAGGTTGGATTAACTTTAATTAGGTAACTGGATCTTATCAAGAGTAGGCTGATGTAAGACTGGATTTGGTTTCTTTCTCTCATAAGAAAACAACGTTTTCTGGGAATGCTCCTTTTGATAACAGATTGTGTGAGTTTCTGTGCTTTTAAGTGAGCTGTATTTACTTTTGAAATCTTTTTTTTTTTGTTACCACCTTTGCTCAAGGAATAATTGTATCACAGCAGCCTATGATTCTATTTGACTGGGTCTTTTAAAAGTTCGGGAAATGTTTGACAGATTCCCCAAATATCAAATTCTAATTGAAATTCTTTTGACTTCAGTTAATTTTGGGATGCTTCTTGGGGTCCCTGGAGCCTCCAAACATAGATGCTAAATTAATTGTGTTCACTTGGTATGTTAAATTACATGGGAACCATTGTCCAAACTCATTGTTGCCTGTGTCAGATGGAATCATCAGGCTCTCCCCAGTTTTCTCCTAGCTGCCAAACAGATAGGGGAAAGGGTTTTGGGTTGTTCTGCTGTCTAGTCTCTCACCTTATTCTATGTCCAAAAAAAAAAATCCCCTGTGGGAATACTCCCAGCGTAGGCCCTTAGGTCCTGACCCCGTGGCATTTCCCATTGTACCCAACTCCAGTTCCTCCAGGAGTTCCTTTTTTGCACCTCTAGGACCCCTTTCACT
>NW_021149656.1:0-477 GCF_002837175.3 Physeter macrocephalus
CCTTTTCTCCCGTCGCATTTTCGCGTTGCTTCCCTCCAAAGAAGACTTCCGAACTACTTAAGGTCATGTCTGTTTCGCGTCGTTGGAATCTTGTGTTGACACCTCCTACCAGCAGGAATCTCTAGACCTCTAGACCTACGGCCACACGTTTACATATCTTCGAAAAGGAATACACGTGTCACTAGGTACGTGTGCGTGAGAGCGCTCAAGGTCTTTGCAAACCCATAAAGGCGTAGCGCGTACAGTTCATCCACATACGTTTGTCTTCATGGTCTCGAGAGCGTGCAGTGGGTATTGTATCTAGTAGTCGCAACCAATATCAGCCTGGCGGATTTAGTGCCGCCGGAAAATCAGAGGTTCCTAATCGCGAGGCAGTCGCCTCTCCGTTTGTTGAATGCATACACATGTGTGTGGATGTAAAATATACATCTTCGCCTCCTCGGAGCAATGAAACACACTGCATACATTGCGACATTC
>NW_021149656.1:5976-6273 GCF_002837175.3 Physeter macrocephalus
GTTTGTACAAGCTACATTGAATGCCCGCAGATCCACAGAAATGTGGAAGCCAACGCTTTACATGAGACGTATCCACGTCATCGAGGGACGTTAAAAGTGAACGCGTATAATAACATAGAGTACGTGTAGACCTGGGTTAAACAGAGGGGCCAGGCAAAGAGAGGAAAAGCATCGAAGAGCTCGCAGGGTGGTATGTGCAATAAAGTGCCCGCTCCACTGTTCTCACGCGCCACACTGATGTACGTGAAAGCTTGTTTTCTATCTCCCTCTCCATATTCTTGTTTGCGTGTCGCACAC
>NW_021149657.1:0-285 GCF_002837175.3 Physeter macrocephalus
ATATCCGGTAGCCCACACTGACGAAAATGGCAAGTTACACAATGTGCCGTAAAAAGGCTGTACTGAAATTTCAGTAAGACACTTCACTATTCAACTAAAAGTGGTTTGAAAACAGTCGCGGCTGACACCGAGGGACATGCCGTCAGGAAGATACACTGGCACCACTGGCAGGAGTGACGGAGAAAACCATATTTAAATTAAACTACCGTAGACTAAGCTAATTAGTTGTGTATGCGTGTGTTTGCGTCTGTGTGTACATGTGCGTAAGTGGGTGAGTGGAACGTA
>NW_021149657.1:468-2287 GCF_002837175.3 Physeter macrocephalus
AGCAGATCACTCCGTCGAGACGCACTAGATGGAGGAAGTAAACGGCAGACATTACACAGCAGCAACTTCAGAAAGCCTAGAGGCAATCTGTAATGGAGCAACACAAAGTTTTGCGGAACCACTACAACCACGTGCCAGGATTTCTCCAGGGACACCCATAACATACAACACTGATTCTCTACCTAAAATGTTTGCTGTTTCTAATGGTACAGGGCAAAGAGAGTAAAGCTGATCTTCCATGCAGGTATAAAGTAGTACTACTTTTGTCGAGAAAATTCGCGTCGCGGAGCGAAACCTGTACAGCTTTCAGAACTAAGATGCGGCATATGTTTTCGCAAGGGTGTTCGCATTTAACTACTCAATTGTTTACGCACCTTTACGAACACGTGTGAATTCCAGAGGAAAGAAATGCGGCAAATTTCTCAAGCTTGCAGCGGTCTGTGCAGGGGAAAATGTGTACGCACGTCGTTGATGGTGGGCGCATGTACTTCATACCCGTGTCTGTGACCTTGAATAACCACAGCCTAATTTCCAACGTACGTGGACCTGTAAAGGTACAGCTGTCTGGTGGGGCAGACCTGCAAATCGTGAGGTGGGAGGACTACTTCTAAGATAACAAACAAGGAGGTTATAGAATGAACATAACTTACCCTTGTATACTCTGCTCAATAGCAGTTTCTACCAGTGCCCCAGAAACGACGTGTACTGGACTATTGTCAGGAAGCATACAAGTGTGTCTGAAAAGTCTTTTCTCTCTCCTTGATGATCGCTCCCAGTTTACGTCCTAGTGGTGTTAAAGTATGAAGGAGCAAAATGCCAGCAGATCAACCTATGAGGACGGACTACTGTAGCCCAGGGCAGCGCCACCCACTACGTGATACCTTTTTGAGAAACAATAACTCACCGGTCGGAAGAGTGAAAGAGTGCAGGTAGTTCCCCTCTCCTTTCCTTTCTGCTGTTCTGTATACTGGACAGCTGAAGTAGTAACAGCACACAGACGGAAGACACGTAGCGCTTGCAAAACCGCTTTCAAAGGGGTGGCAGAGCAGCGTCAACTGGCGCACCATGACGCATACTAATTCACTTGGAAGGACAGAACATACGTGGAAAAAGCTAAAAGCTTTTTGGTACGAGCAAAACAGACCAGAGGTCACATACACGTGACATTCAATTCTCCGTACTCACACGTAGGTGTGTGGAGCGTTCAACTACGATTTTGTGCACAACCTTGTGCACAGCCGCCGTATCACAGTGATCACCTATTGTCTCCACCCGCACATCTTCTCGCGAGTGTCGGGTGGCTGCTACAATGGAGTTTCGGTCAATATATCTTCTAAAGATCCACTTTACTGAAACCTTTTCTCAGGCATTTTGCGAAAACGTAGCCAAATAACCGGCGACGTACTGGATTCGAGACCTACCCAAGAAAGCAACTAGGGTTCGCGGCTTACTGCTGAAGTAAGCACTGTGTGTCTCTTTGCAACTCGATTGACGGAGATCTACTAAGTATAAGTTGTGCATGGGAGTGAGTGGGGTTGTTTGGCTGCAGCGTTCGAGGACTTGTCCAATTTCTGCTTCAACGGATTCAGCGAGCTTCAAGGCCTCATAATGCGCGCAAGGTCTCTGATATGTATGTGCTTCTTTTTGCCGGTATCTACGGAGGTGAACACGTAGAGAAAACCCAGGCGGCGTCTACATACCGAACCCAAGGAACGTCACGCGTTACTGAAAACCATGCCGCTCAAACACGAGAGCCAACTGTGACTCGCTCTCTCTATGTATGTTTATATATGTATATATGACGCTGGAGGTAGGCAGA
>NW_021149657.1:3579-5269 GCF_002837175.3 Physeter macrocephalus
CGTGTGTCCATTGTGGCGGCGTTTTAATCACACTATGCAGTGCTACTTGGACGAATATACGCACGAGCACGTCTAAAGCTGAAGATGCGTCAGGTCCCCTGTCCAGACGTGACGCTGTGCATTCACTCAAAAACATAGCCATATGCTCATAGATGTACATCTGCGAAAGTTCACACAGGCGTACATATTCAGCCGATACGTGTAAAACTGCATAGCGGAAACTCGCAGCGCAGATTTTCTCTGTGTTGAGGCTTCCGACTCCCGAGTTAACTGCTCTGGATCGAGTGCTGTTAGAGGATGTGTTGCTTTTGGATATGCCTGGGTATATCTATAGAGTAGTACAACTGTCCTTCTCATTCACAAATTTGTGGGCACCGATGCGTGTATTCGAATAGGCATACACCCGTCGACGCGCCCCGGCAGTTGCCTGTGAACCTGCGAAAAGTGCTTCCCACGTACGTAACAACAAGCCTTCCACATATCTCCCACATGCAGTCTGCATTGTTGCAAGGTTCACGGTGAAGACAGGGAAACCCACTCCGTTTACCCCTGCAGAGGGCCTACATGCTCATGGATAAGACACAGACATTTGAAATAACGCCTCATCGTGGTGATGACACATTCTGTTCCACCCACTTTAAAAGCAATGACATTCATCAAGTCGCACTCAGGGCTCAATCCGTCGCGGGCTTCTTAGCTGGAGCCATTGTACGGACTGTATATATACGTACACGCAGCCGCTAGAAACAGTAGGAGGACACAAACAAAGACATCCTAGGTAAATTCACGCGCCGCAGGTAGGCGGCACGATGTACGTGTCCACAAGAGCGTAGAACATGTCCGCCCAAGCACCCCAGTGTTTGTGTTGAAGTAGACACATTCACTGAAGAACATTTCTTGTAAGCCGAAGGACGCTGTACGGCCAGCATTGAAAAAAATTGCACAGCGTACGTACGTCCCAGCCCTGTGCACGCCCTCCCCATTTGTGTCGCTCTGCATAAAAGAAGCTGTGTCGACGTACTCTGTGTTGTACACCTTCCAGCACACTTCACAGCTACAGAGGCAGCAGTTCTTGCAGTTGTATATTTTTCTAGAGGCCGCATTCTACTGCAGCAAATTAGCTGTACAACTGGCAGGAGGCAGTGGATCTACACAACCGGAGAAACAGCCGGACACACTGTCTACCAACTTCAGCGCCGTGTGCTGTATCTACGGCCGAGCAGAGTGAGACGAGCCAAGTACACAGATATCCCCAAACGCACGAAAAAGTCAAGATCCTCACCTGCAGAAACAAGCCGCAAATGTAGGCGCCGTCGGCTGCAGGCGCAGTGACTTCTGAAGCCGTCTCCATGGGTGTTACGATCGACCGGATGACCAGAGTTTCCGCCGGCACCTGCACAGCAGCAGCGGCGCAGGTTCAGGAAGGAAACAAGTATTAGTGCTGTGGTTGCTGAAGAGAGCGCGAAGCGTTTCTTTCTTTTCATCTATCTCACTTTCTCTCTCTCGTTCGACAACGTCTGCGTGGGCGAGGGGCTTAGATGGCGACTGCCTACCCAAGGACGAGTTTTTTCGCGTGGATGCTAGTGTTTATGCTTTAGAATTTTTCTCAGTCTCTTGGCCTGAGTTTTCCGTTACAGGTACACCTCTTCTGTTTGTATACATCTCTGTGGAGATGTGCACGCGGGGAAAT
>NW_021149657.1:5523-6272 GCF_002837175.3 Physeter macrocephalus
CCGAGGGGAAAAAGAAGAACAGGATGTGTGAGCTGGTGGGGTTTCGAGGAACGTGGAGCAGCGCATGTACAGTGCAGCTTTCACGGCAACTAAAACAAACTTGCGACACGCGTGAAGTGGTTTATTTCGCCAGTGCGTGACGTGGTCAAAATAAATGATCCATTATTACTCGCCACAGAACTACACAGAAGAGAGTGGGGCGTGAATTTACGCCGCAGGTGGGCACCGCTGTTGGCGCCGGCGTCTCTCTGTAGACGTGCTCACAAATGGCAACATTGTCTCAGAAACACCCCGTCCACCAGCTGCTGTGAGAGCGAACAAATTTCTGCAAAAGCTACTATGCTGTTCGAAGAAAACGCTACTACCGTTCGCTGAGGAACGGGGAGGCTCCTCTTCGAGAGAAAAAATCTTGAACCTACTCTTCACAGAAGAAACCGAAAGCTGCTCTCTCATGAAGGAAATGGAAGCTCCTTTTCGCTGGGACAGACGAAAACTCCTGTTTCACAAGTCATACGTGTTGACGTGCTCCCACCACTTGCGAGGGCAGTGTCAGTGCCACAGACTTCACAGGTGTACATACACCGCAGACGCAGTCATACGTGCGTGAGCTCCCTTCTCTTTTTAGGCGTGCACTGGCAGTTGTGTCACCGCCCTTGTGGAGACGAAATTTATATACACGGGTGTCCTACACAAGGATGTACCTCCTCGAATATAAGTGCGTGTGGGTGTCTATGCCGGTGGGCAGAAAC
>NW_021149658.1:0-6271 GCF_002837175.3 Physeter macrocephalus
TGATGAAAAATCTGATAATAATATGAAGAAAACACTTCCATTTACCATTGCAACAAAAAGAATAAAATATATAGGAATAAACCAACCTAAGGAGACAAAAACCAGTATGCAGAAAATTATAAGACACTGACGAAAGAAATTAAAGAGGACACAAATAGATGGAGAGATATACCATGTTCTTGGATTGGAAGAATCAACATTGTGAAAATGACTCTAGTACCCAAAGCAATCTACAGATTCAATGCAATCCCTATCAAACTACCACTGGCATTTTTTACAGAACTAGAACAAAAAATTTCACAATTTGTATGGAAACACAAAAGACCCCAAATAGCCAAAGCAATCTTGAGAACGAAAAATGGAGCTGGAGGAATCAGGCTCCCTGACTTCAGACTATACTACAAACCTACAGTAATCAAGACAGTATGGTACTGGCACAAAAACAGAAATATAGATCAATGGAACAGGATAGAAAGCCCAGAGATAAACCCACACACATATGGTCACCTTATCTTTGATAAAGGAGGGAAGGATATACAGTGGAGAAAAGACAGCCTCTTCAATAAGTGGTGCTGGGAAAACTGGACAGCTACATGTAAAAGTATGAAATTAGAACAATCCCTAACACCACACACAAGAATAAACTCAAAATGGGTTAAAGACCTAAATGTAAGGCCAGACACTATCAAACTCTTAGAGGAAAACATAGGCAGAACACTCTATGGCATAAATCACAGCAGGATCCTTTTGGACCCATCTCCTAGAGAAATGCAAATAAAAACAAAAAAAAACAAATGGGACCTAATGAAACTTAAAAGCTTTTGCACAGCAAAGGATACCATAAACAAGACCAAAAGACAACCCTCAGAACGAGAGAAAATATTTGCAAATGAAGCAACTGACAAAGGATTCATATCCAAAATTTAGAAGCCACACATGCAGCTCAATACCAAAAAACAGACAACCCAATCCAAAAATGGCCAGCAGAACTAAATAGACATATCTCCAAAGAAGAGACACAGATTGCCAACAAACACATGAGAGAAATGCTCAACATCATTAATCATTAGAGAAATGCCAACCCAAACTACAATGAGGTATCATCTCACACCGGTCAGAATGGCCATCATCAAAAACTCTAGAAACAATAAATGCTGTAGAGGGTGTGCAGAAAAGGGAACACTCTTGCACTGCTGCTGGGAATGTCAATTGATACAGCCACAATGGAGAACACTATGGAGTTTCCCTAAAAAACTACAAATAGAACTACCATACGAACCCGCAATCCCACTACCTGGCATATACCCTGAGAAAACCATAATTCAAAAAGAGTCATGTACCAAAATGTTCATTGCAGCTCTATTTACGATAGCCAGGACATGGAAGCATGTTAAGTGTCCATCAACAGATGAATGGATAAAGAAGATGTGGCACATATATACGATGGAATATTACTCAGCCACAAAAAGAAATGAAACGGAGTTATTTGTAATGAGGTGGATAGAACTGGAGTCTGTCATACAGAGTGAAGTAAGTCAAGAGGACCAAAAAAATATCGTATGCTAACACATATATATGGAATCTAAGGAAAAAAAATGTCATGAAGACTTTACCGGTAGGACGGGAATAAAACACAGACCTATTAGAGCATGGACTTGAGCATACGGGGAGGGGGAAGGGTAAGCTGTGACGAAGTGAGAGAGTGGCAAGGACATATATACACTACCAAATGTAAATTAGATACCTAAAGGGAAGCTGCCGCATAGCACAGGGAGATCACCTCTGTGCTTTTTGACCACCTAGAGAGGTGGTATAGGGAGGGTGGGAGGGAGGGTGACGCAAGAGGGAAGAGATATGGGAACATATGTATATGGATAACTGATTCACTTTGTTGTAAAGCAGAAACTAACACACCATTGTAAAAGAGATATACTCCAATAAAGATGTTTAAAAAATAATAATAAAATAAAATACAAGTCGATGTACTCGATTGGGCTGCCTGGTGAAATAATTGGCAGTCGGCAGCCTCCTGAGTAACTTTCCTGAAGTTTGATTCCTAGCCCGGTAACCTAGGGCCCCAGAGGCCACATGAGACCAAACGTGTTACGCTTGTGGAGAAAGCCTTTGACCAAAGGCCAATAGGCTTTTGCTTGTGGCGAGGGTTAGGCAAGAACTTTTACACAACGCGTTTTTCCTTTACGGTACGCTGTCCCATTTGGCTAAAGCAGGCGGCATGTTCGTATCACAGCCAGGGAAGCAGGCCGTTGGGGGAGTCTGCTAAGTGACAGGCCTCCACTATAGGTAACGGAGAAAATGCATCAAGGCCTTTGGAACCCACTTAAAATTAAAGACTCCTGTTAGGATGACAAGGCTTTGCTACCGAACTTCAGCAGCCCCTCTCCTTCAGAGTGCTCTTGCAGTGTAGACTAGTGAACGCCACCACCGTCACCAGCTTTGGATCGGCTCTTTTCCGTGTTGGTTTCATCCGGGAAAGAGCCACGAGGGCTGATCTCAACCAATCGGTCTGCACACCGTGTGTCTTTGGAGTAGGGCACTCCGGAGTCAATGTGCCACCTAAGAAAAGGAAGCAAAGTTTCCTTACCGCAGGAAAACACACCAAGGCCAGGTGTTTTCTCTATGAAATTTACGTGGGCTTGAAGGGTGATGCCTATACTACGTGGTGGAAAAGCTCGGGCTTACGGCTGTCTTTCTCCCTCTCTCCATCCCATACCCTGCGCTCAGCTCTGTGGGAATGTTGAGGGGGAGACACTGCCTCTCAGCTGGACTCAGAAGGTTCCTTCCCTTTCGGGCAATTCTGTGTGTCTCTTCCGTCGGGGAGGAAGGAGGGTGCCCACAGATATTCTGCAATGAAAGAGCTAAGGACAGAGGATGCGGAGGAGCTGGTCTCTCGGCGGAGGGAGCTAAAAAGCCCGCATTCTTAAGCTCCATTTTAGCGTTTCCAGACACGCTGCCGTCATAAGCCTAAGAATCGCACATGGTGACGGCATGGAAACGCTTGGAATCCTAAGATCCAGTGCAAGTTCGACTCGCAAGCTGGATGAAAGAACTTTCAAAGCACAGGGTTGTTTCATGTACGAAAGAGAAGCCAAGGGTCTGAGGCCGGTAGAATTTTGCTTGAGAGAATTGGTATCCTCGTGGGCCTGTCGGCTACTTCCCTGTTTCCGACACTCTCAGGAAACTCTTCAAAAAAGCCTTCGGTACCCGCTTAGAGAGAACAGCTGCGCAGTGGACGCACAGAACATTAACCAGGATACCAGCCAAGTGACCCAAGCGTCGATTTTCCCCTGGAGGGTACTTAAGCCCCACCAAACCCCCCACCCCAGGGATTCCAGCAGGGAGTTTGCCTTGTACAGCTTACACAGGAAACTCGAGTGAGATGTACGGCTAGTCTACTGCTGCTCACACTCCGTGGACCGGGGGAAGTTATCACGGAGCCGATATCAACATCCTTCCTCAACCACGTGTGTACACCAAAGAAGCGCTGGGCAGTGGGTATTCTCAGGCCAAAAGAGAAGTCATTTTTCTGTGCTGCCCCTGCTCTGTGGTTCAAAGACTTTATGGTTCTGCACTTTGGAAGGTTTTCAGAGCTGACCCTAACCCTCGGCTGCCAAAGCAAGAGGCGTAGAGGCCTCTCACACTGAAGGCATGGGCTGGGTTCCAATGGAGAATGTGTACGTCGCCCCTCAGCTGGAAACATGCAAGTTGACACCATTTGCACTGTCCCTGGAAAACACAAAGAGGCATACTCGATTTGGGCTGCCTGGTTGAAATAATTTTGAATCGGTGGCACCATGAGTACCTTTGCTGAAGTTCGCTTCCTAGCTGGTTAAACTCGAGGTTCAGGAGATAGATGAGAACAGACTTGCTCAGCGTGTGGGGAAGAGCTTTGGTGCCCTGCCCCCAATGCTCGTGCTTCTGGCGAGCGTCACGCAAGTATTTTGACACATAGCATTCTTACCTTTACTGTAAGCTGGCCCTATTGGTTGAAGCAGTCGGCACGGCTGTATCACAGCCTGCGAAGCAGGGCGTTAGGGGACTCTGTCAGGTGACCGGCCTCTATTATCGCTAACTGAGAAACTGGGTCAAAACTTGAGGAACCCGCTTACAACGAAAAGCTTCTCTTCGGAAGAGGGGATTTGGCTAACAAAGCTCAGCAGTTTATCTCCCTCAGAGTACTCTTGGTGTGTGGACTACGAATAGCGCCCACGGACAGCAGCTTGTGAACTGTGCCATTATGAGCCGCTTTCATCCGTGAAAGATCCACGTGACGCTGATCTCCAACAATCGGGCTGCACACCATTAGCCTTTGGGGCAGGGCAGCTCTAAGCTGATGTGCCAAGCAAGGGACGCAACCAAAGTTTTCTTACCACAGGAAAGCTCATCAAGGCTTCGTGTTCTCTCCATGAAATGAACGTGACCTTGAAGGGGGACGCCTAGAGTACATTGTGCAAGAGGTGGGTGGTACGGCTGGCTTTCTCCACCTCACGATCTCCAATGGACACTTAGGTTGTTTCCATGACCTGGCTATTGTAAATAGAGCTGCAAGAAACATTGTGGTTCATGACTCTTTTTGAATTATGGTTTTCTCAGGGTATATGCCCAGTAGTGGGATTTCTAGGTCATATGGTAGTTCTATTTGCAGTTTTTTAAGGAACCTCCATACTGTTCTCCATAGTGGCTGTATCAATTTACATTCCCACCAACAGTGCAAGAGGGTTCCCTTTTCTCCACACCCCCTCCAGCATTTACTGTTTGTAGATTTTTTGATGATCAGCCTGCCACCAATTTTTTAAAACTCTTTTGATTTTGAAGTTGCTATGTCATTATATAACATTTTTGAAATTTCAGAGAAAAATAATGTAGGGTGTATATATGCTTCAAAACTTTAAATGTCACTGTAACTACTAGAGAAAGCAACAGTAATTTAATAAAATCGGAATGCATTTTTTTTCAAGTCTGAGGATCAGAGAGACAGAAGTTGTAGCGAGAAAATTGTTTATTTGTGTCTTGCCTACAACTAAAATTTTCCTCTTTCCAAATCCTATTCTGATCCTTCTCCCATTCTACTTTTCAGTGTATATCATCACACTTTATTACCAATTAACACATAAGTAATTGTATGGTGATGATAATGATACAGTGGCTTTCCATCTCTTTTTTCAAGCAGCTCTGCAGATAAATTACAAGTGATCGATTCCTGCTGAAGTGAATAAATGGCCTAGTTTTGCTGCAATATTCAAGTTCTTTTCCTTTGCAGTCAGTTCCCAGTGTCCCAGTGATTTATCTACCTTTGCTAAATTTCATGTTCATGTTCTTTTTACCAGTGGCATGGAATTTTAATGAGCTTTTGATAAAATGCATTAGGATACTCTCTAAACTAGGAATAGAGAAGAATTAAATTTTTTTCTAACTCTACATGTCAAGATTTCTGCAAGCTAGTAGAAGCTAAAAGGCATTGATAGTTTGTGCATTTGTAACTAAGGATATATAGGGCTCAATGTGTGACAGTCCCTTGGTTAAGTCCTTTGAAATCTTAAGTTCTATTAGGTTTCTCAGTGTAATACAATGTGTCGAAAAACACCTGAATTACTGTTTATCATTATTTTTGCCATTTTATTTTAAAACAATTTAAGAGAAAATTTGCAAAAAATTGTAAAAAATAACTGAATATTTTCTGCAGATTATTAAGTTTAACACTTCCCCACATTTGCCTTATTATCCTTTCTTTATAAAATCATACAGTAGCTTTATAAACCTATAATACTTCAGCACGCATTTCCTAAGACCAAAATTATTTAATTACATACACATAACACATGATATAGTAAAAAATTTAAGAAATTTAACATCAATACACCTCTTACATACTCTAACATTGACTATTCCAATTTCATCAACTGCCACAAAGATATGATTTATAGTTATTTATTTTCTAATATAAGATCCAGTCTAGGATCAGAAACCATATTTAGCTGTTATGTCTATTTAGTTGCTTTCAACCTGGAGCAGTTTCTTATATTTTCTTTCTTTTGTGCCATTAAAGAATACAACTAGTAATTTTATAAAATATTCATCAACTTGGGTATTGCTGATGTTCCGCTATGAAGAGATTCAAGTTATGCATTTTGGGCTTGGACACTACATAAATGATGTGACTTTTTCAGAGTCTCACATCTGGTAGCATATAATTTTTATTTATCTCTTATTCATGAGGTTAATTTTGATTGCTTGGTGTATTAATTACCCATTG
>NW_021149659.1:0-628 GCF_002837175.3 Physeter macrocephalus
GAGTAATGATAGTAAAGATGATCCCAAATCTTGGAACTGGAATGGAGAATATGCAAGAAACGTTTAACAAGGAACTAGAAGAACTAAAGAGCAAACAAACAATGATGAACAACACAATAAATGGAATTTAAAATTCTCTAGAAGGAAACAATAGCAGAATAACTGAGGCAGAAGAATGGATAAATGACCTGGAAGATAAAATAGTGGAAATAACTACTGCAGAGCAGAATAAAGAAAAAAGAATGAAAAGAATTGAGGACAATCTGAGACACTTCTGGGACAACATTAAACACACCAACATTCAAATATAGGGGTCCCAGAAGTAGCAGAGAAAAAGAAAGAGACTGAGAAAATATTCAAAGAGATTATAGTTGAAAACTTCCCTAATATGGGAAAGGAAATCGTTAATCAAGTCCAGGAAGTGCAGAGAGTCCCATGCAAGATAAACCCAAGGAGAAACATGTCAAAACATGTATTGATCAAGCTATCAAAAATTAAATACAAAGAAAAAATATTAAAAGCAGCAAGGGAAAAACAACAAATAACATACAAGGGAATCCCCATAAGGTTAACAGCTGATCTTTCAGCAGAAACTCTGCAAGCCAGAAGGGACTGACAGAACATATTT
>NW_021149659.1:4371-6270 GCF_002837175.3 Physeter macrocephalus
ACAGAGTGAAGTAAGTCAGAAAGACAAAAACAAATACTGTATGCTAACACATATATATGGAATCTAAAAAAAAAAAAGAAAAAAAATGGTTGGGAAGAACCTAGGGGCCGGAAAGGAATAAAGACGCAGATATAGAGAATGGACTTGAGGACATGGGTAGGGGGAAGGGTAAGTTGGGACGAAGTGAGAGAGTGTCATGGACTTATATATACTACGAAAATTAAAATAGATAGCTAGTAGGAAAGAGCCCCATAGCACAGGGAGATCAGCTCAGTGCTTTTTGACCACTTAGAGGGGTGGGATAGGGAGGGTGGGAGGGAGATGCAAGAGGGAGGAGATATGGGGATATAGGTATATGTATAGCTGATTCACTTTGTTATAAAGCAGAAACTAACACACCATTCTAAAGCAATTATAGTCTAATAAAGATGTTAAAAATAAATAAATAAATAATTTATACCCTCCCAAATTAAATATTTTTAAAAATAAATAAATAAAAAAGAGCACTCAATAACATGGTAACTCTAAACCTAAGTATTTTCAATACTACAGTAAATATAAATGGATTAATGTCTTCTATTAAAGTGTAATTTTTTATATTATGTGCAACTAAATTTTTTTTCCAATATACAGGAAAAATAAAAGAATTACTTTAGAAGGGAGAAAACATTCCATGTATTTAAAAACAATAAAACAATAAGCATATAATATGCATCTTAGATAAAGTAGTCTTTAAGTTCAGAACAATCTCTCATTATTGTAACTAGTATTATTACCCCAATTTCTTAAAAATATTTCAATACTTTTTCTATTTGAAAAAATATTTTAATATTTTTTTCTTTCCTCTTTTGTGGTCTAATACATTGTAAGTATTTAGGTGCCACCATAACCTAAAAATATATGTTGTTTTTTTACAGCCGAACAAAACTGAATCGAGAAGAAATAGATAACTTGAACAGACTGATCACTAAAAGCAAAACAGAATCTGTAATTTACAAAAACTCCCTAGAAAACAAAAGTGCAGGATCAGATGGTTTCAAAGACAAATTCTACCAAATATACAAAGCAGAACTTACACTGATTCTTCTCAAACTCTGAAAAGACTGAAGAGTAAGGAATACTTCCAATGACATTCTATGAAGCCACCATTACCCTGATATCAAAACCAGATGAGGGGGACTTCCCTGGTGGCACGGTGGTTGAGAATCCGTCTGCCAATGCAGGGGACATAGGTTCGAGCCCTGGTCTGGGAAGATCCCACATGCCATGGAGCAGCTAAGCCTGTGTGCCACAACTACTGAGCCTGCGCTCTACAGCACACGAGCCACAACTACTGAGCCTGATAGCCTGAAGCCCGTGCACCTAGAGCCCATGCTCTGCAACAAAAGAAGCCACCGCAATGAACAGCCCACACACCACAACAAAGAGTAGCCCCCGCTCGCCACAACTAGAGAGAGCCTGTGCACAGCAATGAACACCCAATGCATCCAAAAATAAAGAAAGAAATTTACTAAAAAAACACACAAAAAACAGATGGGGACTTTTCTGGTGGTCCAGCAATTAAGATTTCGCCTTCCAGTGCAGGGTGTGTGGGTTCAATCCCTGGTGGTGGAGCTAAGATCCCACATGCTTCACAAATAAGAAACCAAAACATAAAACAGAAGCAATATTGTAACAAATTCAATAAAGACTTTAAAAAAAACACAGAGAAAGACATTACCAAAAAAGAAAATTGCAGGCCAATATCTCTGATAAATACAGATGCAAAAATTCTCAGCTGAATATTAGAAAACCGAATCCGACAACACACAAGAGGATCATACACCATGACCAAATATGATTCACCCCCATGTCACAAAGTTGTTTCAACATATGCAAATCAATCAACATGATACACCC
>NW_021149662.1:0-3123 GCF_002837175.3 Physeter macrocephalus
ATCTCTGATGCTGTCCCCTAAATGAGGCCCTGAAATTACGCCCGAGGCTTTGAACCTGTCCCTAATTGAGGACTGGAGACTCGTCCTAACTCAGGACCTGACACTGTCCCTAACAAACACCCTGACACTACACCTAACTCGAACCTTAACAAAACTCCTGGCTCAGTCCCTGACACTGTACCTAACAAAGGCCATAATGCTAGGCCTAACTCAGGCCCTGACACTGTCTCAAACGAAGGCCCAGCTGCTGCCAATATCTAGAGTCCTGATATTTTCCCTGGCCGGGAACCTAACTCTGTCCCAAGCTAGTGTCCTGCATCGTATCCTCACTGAAACCTTAATACTCTCCCTACCTAAGGCCCTGACTACTCCTAACTAAGGTCTTGACACTATCTCTCACTAAGGCCCAGAATCTGTCCCTAACATGGGCCCTGCTGCAATCAATTAGGCCCAGAATCTGTCCCTAACATGGGCCCTGCTGCAATCAATAACTAAACTCCGAACACTATCCCGAGCTGATATCCTGACACATTTCTATCCAAGGTCCTGACACAGTCCCAAAGAAAGCCCTGTGACTGTCCTTAAGTAAAGACTTGAGGCTGTGCCTAACTCAGGCCCTGAAGCTTTCCCTAACTGAGGCCTTGATTCTGTGACTAACTCAGGCCCTGCTCATGTCTTTAACTATGACCCGAATGCTGGCCCAACAAAGGCCCTGAAGCTTCTCCTAAGTCATGCCCTGACAGTGTCTCCAGCTAGTGGGCTGAGGCTGTGCCGCACTCAGGCCCTGAAGTTCTCCCTAAGTCAGGCTCTGATGCTGTCCTTACCGGAAACCCCGACACAGGTCTTAAATTAAGCCCTGGTTTTCTAAGTAACTAAGGCCTTGACACCAATCCTAGGTCATTAACTGACACTAGCCCTAGAACTGAAACTAACCTTGTCTTTAGCTAATGTCAAGTTTAGCTAAAGAGATTCTTTAGGATGAAATTCTTTCATCTTGTGAATATAGTTTTCTTAAAAAAAGAATTTTTAAACTCTTGCTAACCTTAAAAAATATATACTCAACTGCTGTGGAAAATTCCTTCATAGCAGCGAGCGTGGTTCACTTTTGCATTGGCGTGTGTTGATCTGCAGGGTGCTTGCAGGAATGGCTCCTCTTATGCTAACGAAATCTCTGATGCTGTCCCCTAAATGAGGCCCTGAAATTACGCACGAGGCTGTGAACCTGTCCCTAACTGAGGACTGGAGGCTCGTCCTAACTCAGGACCTGACACTGTCCCTAACAAACGCCCTGACACTACACCTAACTCGAACCTTAACAAAACTCCTGGCTCAGTCCCTGACACTGTACCTAACAAAGGCCATAATGCTAGTCCTAACTCAGGCCCAACGCTGTCACACTGTCCCTAACTAAGGCCCTGACGCCGTCAATATCTAAAGTCCTGACACTATCCAGAGCTAATTTACTAACCCATCTCTTACCAAGGTCCTGTAAATTTCCTTAAGTAAGCCCTGACGCTTTCTCTAATAGAGGGCCTGATCATATCTTTAATGAAGATCATACTGCTGATCCAGGAAAGGCACTAATGCTGCTCCTGGGTCATGCCCTGACAGTGTCCTCAGCAAACGGACTGACGCTAGGCCTCACTCAGGCCCTGTCGCTCGCCCTAAACCAGGCCCTGACGCTGTCCTTCTCTGAAGCCCTGACATTGGTTCTACAGAAAGCCCTGATGCTCTCAGTAACTAAGGTCTTGACACTATCTCTCACTAAGGCCCGGAATCTGTCTCTAACATGGGCCCTGCTGCAATCAATAACTAAACTCCGGACACTATCCTGAGCTAATATCCTGACTCATTTCTACCCAAGGTCCTGACACTGTCCCAAAGAAAGCTCTGTCGCTGTCTTTAAGTGAAGACCTGAGGCTGTGCCTCACTCAGGCCCTGAATGTTTCTCTAACCGAGGCCTTGATTCTGTGACTAACTCAAACCCAGCTCATGGCTTTCACTATGACCTGAAAGCTGACCAAACCAAGGCCTTGATGTTGTTCCTACGTGATGAACTGACTGCGTCTCCAGGTGAGGGTTGACGCTAGGTCTCACTCAGGCCCTGACGTTCTCCCTAAGTCAGGCTCTGACGCTGTCCCTACCCGAAACCATGACACAGGTGTTAAATTAGGCCCTGATTCTCTAAGTAACTAAGGTCTTAACACCAACCGTAGGTCATTAAATGACACGAGCCCTAGACCTTAATCTAACCTTGTTTTTAGCTAATGTCAAATTTAGCTAAAGAGATTCTTTAGGATGAAATCCTTTCATCTTGTGAATATTGTTTTCTTAAAAAAATAATTTTTAAACTCTTGCTAACCGTAAACAAAATGAACTCAACTGCTGTGGAATATTCCTTCATAGCAGTGTGCATGGTTCACTTTTACATATGCGTGTGTTGGCGTTCAGGGTGCTTGCAGGAATGCCTCCTCTTATACTAGCTAAATCTGTGATGCTGTCCCTAATTCAGACCCTGAAATTACTCCCGAGGCTGTAAACCTGTCCCTAACGATGGCCTGGAGGCTCATCCTAACTCATGCCCTGACACTGTCCCTAACAAAAGCCCTGACCCTACACCTAACTCATACCCTCACACTACTCCTAGCTCAGTCCCTGACACTGTACCTAACAAAGGCCATAATGCTAGTCCTAACTCAGGCCCTGACACTGTCTCTAACGAAGGCCCATCTGCCGCCAATATCTAGAGTCCTCATATTATCCTGAGCGAATATCCTGACTCAGGTCTTACCAAGGTCCTGAAAGTTGCCCAAAGTAAGCCTTGATGCCGTCCATAAATGAGGGCCTGAGGCTATCCCTAAAAGAGGCCCTAATACTGTCTGTAATGAAGACCCTAATGATGATCCCGCAGATGCTCTTATGCTGCTCCTAAGTCCTGCCCTGAAACTGTCCCTAATTCAGGTCCTAAAGATAGACCTCACTTAGGCACGTTGGCTGTACCTTAGTTAGGCTCTGACGCTGTCCGTATATGAAGCCCTGGCAGCGGGCGTGATTTAGGCCCTGAGGCTGGTCCTAACTAAGGCCGTGATGCTCTCAATAACTAAGGTTTTAACGCTTTCCCTT
>NW_021149662.1:5795-6265 GCF_002837175.3 Physeter macrocephalus
GCAGAAAGGAATGCACCATCACCCTATGGAAAGACATGGATAAATCTTCAGTATATACTGCTAAGTGAAAGAATCAAGTCTGAGCAGGCTGCACACAGTATGACCCTATTGATGACATTCTGGGAAAGGCAAAGCTACATAGATGATAAGCAGATCATGGGGTGGGGGGTTTGAAGTATTCCATGTGATGCTCTAAGATGGATACCTGTCACTATGCATTTGTCTAAGCCCATAGATGTGCATAGCCCAAGGGGCCAATCATAACCTATTCAAATTTAGTTATTTAGGATGTAGGAGTGTTGCAGGATGGAATACATAATGTGACAGAATCTAACTGTATTAGAAATATATGGAAACAACTCACTGTAGGGGATGGGGTAAAAGCTGCTGACTTAAGTTACCTTTGGAAATGAATGGAAACTGTAGGCTAAAGGCAAAATGGCCCGTATATAAACAGTGGGCTTCATTTT
>NW_021149663.1:0-922 GCF_002837175.3 Physeter macrocephalus
AAAGAACGACACTGGTCACCATCTACACTGCACGTAAAACTAACTAAAAGCACACAGTATTCCACAAAATCCCTTTCTCTCCTGAGTCCCCTGAAGACGCACCCCACCCACCCAGCAGTCAGCTGCACGGGAACTCTCCACACTTGCTCACTTTTTCCTCTTGCAGAGTCTCCTCACCAGTGGTTCCCGAGAAAGCCCAGCTCCTGTCAGTGTGGACAAGGCCTCATGGTCCAGAAACCTAAGCCCTGACAGGAGACAAAGCTCCTGTCTGCTCGTCACAGAGCAAAGTCTGTGGGCAGGGTGCACCTGTGCCCCCAGGGTCAGACAGGAGGGTCAGGCGCCCCCTGTGGGACGTCAGAGAAGTGCCGGGAGCGCCGCACTCACATGCCCAGAAGCCTCACCGGAAGGCAGTTCTGCTGTATATACTAAGTTTGGAAATCCAAACTGAAATGCAGCCAAGTATCTCACTGTATCTTCTCAAAACATGGCTAAGGAGCAATTAATTACAAACCATATGTAATGAAATGAATGTAGACACAAACTTTACAACTTAAACCAAAATTCACTCAAAATTGCCCGTAGACAAATTTAAATTACCAAACTATAAAAATCCTAGAAAAAAAAAAGATAATCTACATGACTTTGGGTCTGGTGACCTTATTCAGAAAACCGGAAGACAAACCACAAACTGCAAGAAACTATTTCCCAAACACGTATCTGATAAAGGATTTGTACTCAAATTATGCCAACAACGCCACTAAAATTTGGTAAAGATTGAAACACACACCTGGCCCAAGAAGATAAACAGGCAGTAAAGCATACAAGAATATACTCAAGATGCTGGTGGAATGCATGTACAACCAACTTTGGAGGACAGTTTGGTAGTTTGTTCCAAATCTAAACAGTCTCACCTTAGGATCCA
>NW_021149663.1:5665-6264 GCF_002837175.3 Physeter macrocephalus
TTCTCTCAGAGCCCAGGACTGGGGGGAGGGAGGCCAGAAAAACAGTTATTGACCTCAGCTCCCTGACTCCTGTTTGACCCTGGGCAAGTCCTATCCATTCTGGAGGCTTTAGAGAGAAGGAGAGGGGAGGGCAATGAGGGCCGATTGTGCTTAAACCTAACTCTAACCTTTACCCTAAGAACCCTAACCTCTAACCGTAACCCCCTAACAACCCTAGCCGCAGATCCCTAGACCCTCGCCACTGACCCCTAAACTCTAATCCCTGACCCTTTAACCACAACCCTCTACCATGACTCTCCAACAATGACCCATAACCCTAAACCGTGACCCTGAACCCTCACACGGACTCATCCCCAGGCCTGAAGCCTGGCCCAGTGGGTACCGAGGGATGACTGTATGAACTCTCAAATGAACCAAGGAATTCAATCTGCCTGACCATGAATTTAGCGATGGTTTCTTAGATTTGACAGTAAAGCATAAGAAACGAAAGACAAAAATAGATAAATTGGATTTCCTCAAATTTACAAACATCTGTGCATCAAAAGAGGCTATCCAGAAAGTAAAGACAGCCACAGAATGGAGACAATATTGGCACATTA
>NW_021149664.1:0-1100 GCF_002837175.3 Physeter macrocephalus
CTGCAGGGATACACGGCGAGCTACAGAACTCTTTGTTGATTATGGGGATCTACGCTCGAGCCTGGTTCTCCAGCATTTTACTGCGCACACACGCAGCGCCACATGCGGTAACTCCACGTCTTTCTAACCAGAACCTTTGAGCTGCTGTTGTCTCCCTCTACTGACTGTCGTCAGATTTCTACATAGACGGCTATGCAGAGGTACAGTTTCGACCCATCTGTTCGTGCTTCAACTTCTTATTCCTAAACCGTTCACGCGTATTTCAGTATACATCCGTCTCCTTTATGAAGCTGCTATATACCCAGTGTAGAGAATTTTATTACGTTCCCGCCTTATAGACTCCCACAACATCCTTTCCTTATCGAAGAGTTGATTGCCTGTACACTTGGTTCGTGTGCATTACCCGTGTGTCCCTGCAGTACGTAACCGCAAACTGGGCATGTCTTCGACTGGATACCAGTTCCTGCACCTTCGACTTTTCTTACTTTTCTCGGGGTGTTGGTGCACGAGTAACCAGGAGAGAAATCAGCGACGGTATCAGCTCTTCACGTCCTGCCAGTGAATAGACAAGCAACGGCACCACGGCGGGCGACAATATCTTACAATGTTTAGGTCTGCCGACGCATGTATACTGATACGAGCACTTCGGTGAAAGAGATGACGTTTGCCGACGTGAGTTACCAAGTTACAGCTGCTTCCACGTACGCGGGACCATTTGGTCTCCAGTGCGACTGTTTCGCAGAGTTACGTGCGGACACATTAAGTACTTGCATAACACGTATACAGACACACGTGCGAGCTGAAGAGAAGACACGTGGCATCTTTGAGGGGAGCACTCCTGTTTACAAAGTGCTGCAAGACGGCGACGGGAGGTGAAGTTGTTCAGATCATATGTACGCAGAACGTCGGGAGACTCTTCAAGGTACAAGAACAGGAAGGTACAAGCACAGTTCTCTATTACGTAAGGATATGTAGCGTAGAATGTTGTTCACCTTTGTACTCGGAGATGCAAATGCGTGAGACGAGGGGCTTCCACAGGAGGCGGAGCGGCACGCGGCAGCTAACGACGGGTCGGCGCTGAAATACAGCACGTTTGCCGG
>NW_021149664.1:1570-2194 GCF_002837175.3 Physeter macrocephalus
ACACACGAAAGTAGACACGCGCCACGGTGGGGGCCACCGACACACCACCCACTCCACACTCCCCCAGCAGATGTTTACGGTAGACACACATGACATCCTACGCGGATATCTCCAGTGTATACGTATGTATATAAATATACGTACACGCACGTGTACAAGCGGTGTATTGTAAAGATGGAAATATGTGCGTATGACGGTGGGGAACTACAGTGCATTCGTACTACTACACGTAGGTACACTGGGAAACACGTCCACACCACCCACCATACACAAAGCTCGTCAGGCACGAATGTATGCGTGGTGACGTACATGCGACAAAGTACACCGGGATCCAACACCTGGACAACCCTTCCTGCGGACAGGGGACGGCTAGCTATATAGAGTAGCCGTCTACGGCTACAAGCGCATCCCCGCGTAGGCGTCAAGGCTACCGTATATACATATATATACATACACAATATATACACATCATACGATTTTACGTGCATCAGTATACACCAAACAGGAAACGTGTAGCCGATGCCCTACCCCGTGCCGCGTCACGTGTGAGACAGAGCTGTTGCAGATGTACGCACACACTTCACTGCTCGTTCGTACAGCCTACTGGATTATACAGGTGTTTAT
>NW_021149664.1:2791-4294 GCF_002837175.3 Physeter macrocephalus
GGAGCGATCAGTGTAAACGCGCTTACCTATCAGATCTTTGCGTGGCCTCTCACTGTGATGGAAAATTATGCAAGTATAGGTCATGTGCTAGTTCGTCGTCGGTTGCTCAGAGGGGTGTGTCAGTGGCAATCTGTCTTTCGTAGGTCTATCTGAGCGAGATTGAGATGTATTACTGCTTGCACAGTGTTCAAAAATTTTGCGATGAGCGTGCAAGTCTTAGATATGCAACCCTTTTGGATTGTACAGGGAATCGTAATGCCTTGGTTCCTTTTTACGTGCTGTGCGCATGTATTTGAAGCGGGTCTTACAAAAGCATATACGACGCGCCCACCTCGTATCTCTATAGAGGAATGCCCGTGCGTAACAACTGCAGAACCTTGATCGCTTCTGGCAATACCTGCTCTGCCAGGAGCAAAACAGGTTAGATTTACGGCATGTCAAATACTGGAGGGCACTGGTCATAATGGAGCAGACTTACCAGTAACCGTAGCGGCAAAAAACAAATGTACGTCTAACAATCCACTGAACCATTAACTGTGGCAACTAATAGTTAACGGACACTGGCGAGGGTGCTAAACTGCTTAACCAATTTAGCCGGGGTTAGTTGCTAGAAGGGAAGAAGCATAAAACATTGCACCACACACCTGCAAGTTCAAACGGTTACGTTGCTTTTTACGCCTAATTGACACTTTCGTCATCCGTGTAGATAGTCGAAACACCGTATAATGGAAAGACCTTCCTTCAGTCGTGATCAAGTGACTACATCGTACTCCTCCGCAAGATTTCTCTGTTCCAGCAGGATCCTGTTCGTACCAGTACAGAACCGCGGATAGAGAGACCAAGACTTCACCTTCGTGACAGCTTCGCCCTCCTATGGATTATGGGATCCCATTTAATAAGAAAGCGAGAGCACAAGTGGCAGTAAAGATACTGATTTTCTGTCAAAGACCACATAGTTGTAGTTCAGAGCGATTGATATGCAGTTGCATATTATGAAGGTGTCGAGTGCAAGATTTATGGATGTTTTATCTTGACAAAACAAGGAACTGTGTGCCTTTATCATACCTTAAGGTCTCCAACAGTGGAAAGACCATCAAAGTTGGATTTATCTACCGAGGCGGTGATGTGGTAGAGGACATGTTCGTTTTAGTGCAGAAGGAGATGCGCAAAAATATAAAGTATTTTCATACGTATCATTCATTGCCTCCGCGTGGAAGCCGGACGTCTCTCGCTTTGACCAAATAGACGTGTGTAGACATGTTTGCTAACCAGAAAATGGAGGCGCCTATGGAGAGCGTCGAGGTCGATAAGTAGGCGAGGGGAGGATGCATTAAAACTCAATTAGTTGGGCAGTTGGAGGGTGGAGTATAAGCACACCCATACCCTAGCTGCAGAAGTAATCTCATCGAACATGAATCTCTAGGGGGCCATACAGTTGGCATCCGCTGCGGATTTGATGCTACACGCACGTTACTGTCAGCAATTGTTTTTTTTTGGACAAAA
>NW_021149664.1:6112-6263 GCF_002837175.3 Physeter macrocephalus
AAGCAGGGCTGTACTATGTGAATGTCTCCGTTCGCCGGCGCAGAGCCGCAAGCAGATGTGCCCGACAGGTATGTGTACGTAGGACTGTGTGCCGCGTACCTGCGTTCCGTTGCTTCTTTCAAGCTACTTTAATTATAGTTCGTTGAGGGTC
>NW_021149666.1:0-241 GCF_002837175.3 Physeter macrocephalus
CTCATGCTGCTGCTGCCGCTGCCCAGGTTCAAGCTCTGTGTCAGCTTACTGCTGCTGCTGCTTGCTCCTCTCGAAGATCCCTCCTTCCCTGCTGCAGCAGAGCTTCCTCCCCCTCCTCCCATGGATGCGAAGGCACGCAGCCCGGCCAGCAGCCCTGCGCTGCTGCTGCTGCCGGCGCTTCCAGGAGATATTCCTCCAGCACCAGCGCATCCAGGACTGCTGCTGCTGCCCCTGGCGGTGG
>NW_021149666.1:1352-4757 GCF_002837175.3 Physeter macrocephalus
GGGGGGTGGCGTCGCCCATGTGAAGGGGGGGAGGGCGTCTGTGGACAACTAGGTGAGCCAGTGCCGGCGTGTCTCTCGCCCGTCGACATTTTCTGAAGAAGGAAAGAGATGCATACGAAACTCAACAGCTGCTGACTGTGCTTCTTTTGGTTTCACTGTGAGGCCTGCGGCTGGTGTACTGCAGCGGTGAAACACGAACATGCCAGCAGCAGCAGCAGTAGCATCAGCATCAGCAGAAGTGACACGTGCTGTGTCACACACAGTCCTGCGAGTTTCTACTGCTACAAGCATGGAAGCTTATTGTAACACCGTAGCAGCACATACACGCTGCGGCCCCCATTACCAGCCTTTTGGAGAAACGGCCTTCCTAAGAAGCGTACCCCATGGTAGGGCAAAAAGTGCAGAATGGAGAGCAGTTGCAGCAGTAGCAACAACGGGACGACAGTCGTGCAGCAGCTGCTACGACAGCCTCAAGCACACAAGAAGAAGCACAACAGCAGCTCCACGGCGGTAGCACCTACAGTCGCAGCATCCGGAGATAGTACCAGCCAGGCGGCATCATGAAGTGCAGCGCTGTGTGTTCCTCAAAGAGCACCCCAATGATTATTATTACGAAAAGAAGGACACAACACTGTAGAAAAAGAGGTTGATGCAGACGGAGGAAAGAGCCTCCGCATCCTTCGCAGCGTTATCCGGGTGGCGATGCCGGAGAACGCACACACAGAAAACCTGGAATTCAACGAACAGATTCACAAAAACGTAGACTCGTTTGCAACATTTTCTCATCCACAACCACGTGTCGAGAAAACTGCACGCCTTCGCCAGTCCTGCTGTGCGGTGGTTCGTAGGTCTCGCGTGAGTGCCACACTTCTCCACAGGGGTATGTACGTGTACGTACACGCGTGGTATGCACATAGCTGTAACCGCGGGACAGTCGCCTATTTTCTCATACGCAAATAGCTATAGAATGGCTGATTTGCGGCTGTCCACCAGCGCACGTAACAGACGCAGGGGCGCCTTTTGAGCGCACATTTCTGTATAAATTTACATGCGTACATCTTACGGAGCACACACAATACAATATGCAGGTTAAAGGCGCACAAAACTTTCTATACAACGAAGTTACGTCACCGCCCGGACAGAGAATCGGGGTGTATGCCCACCGCAGGGGTAAAAGGGGCCTTCCTCTCTCCTCAGGCCCTCCACCGTCACCCATCCCCAATCGCTCTGTACTGTTGCTGTTTTGTTAAGGCAAACTATGTCGCAGGAAAGATTACCACGGAGGGCAGGCATATTTCGCCTGCGTCCCGGATTCTTTTCAGAGGTAGCGGAAAAAACCCCGAAAAAATTGCCCTGAGTGTCCTTCAGAGCCGCAACGCTCCAAGCGAAAAGGTGTTACGTCAAGCTCAAGAACGGGGGAGTTCATGACCGCGCACTGATGCTTCGAGGATTAGTAGAAAAACAACGTACGAGCCTGCAGCACCTGGGAGCAGTCGTCCTCAAGTTAACACCACGTGTATGATGTATACTTAACACAAGCGCCGGAATACTGGGAAAATAAGAGAGATACAAAGAAAAACCAACGGCGACGAAATTTTACATGTTACAACAGTTTCGAAAAACCATGAGCGCCGCATTCCTTCGGTTATCACAGCTGCGGAGGCAACGAGCCGATGAAGCCGCACAGCCTTCCAGTGGTGTAAGCGGCAAACGACCGCAACTCCACAGTTGGTTAAACGGATAGGAGGGCGTGACGTAGCGACAGGTAAGCCGCAGCTGCGGTGGTGCTAGCCCTAGCTGTGAATGTGGTAAGCAGCAGGCTTTGAACAATATGCCACTAGATAACTACAACTATCAAAAGTGAAATGCGCGTAATGAAACCCGTGTCTGCTGGAGTACGGCGGGTAGTAGAGACCATGTAGTGGCGCGAAGGTGCCGCGACATGAAGAAGAAGCAAGTCGGAAAAGAGGTAAGCTGAATAAGGGTGGCAATAAGTGCGGATTAGCTCGTGTAAACGGAGGAGACGTGCGGGTCCGAGCAAGAAACATTCTGCGCAGTCAAGGAGTACATATACGTAACACCTGAAAGAAGCGCTATACCTGATGCTACGCGTAGTAGCCGTAGTAGTATTCGCCGCCGTTATTTTATTGTATTATAAGGGCAGGCGTACTGTGAAGCGGTGTCGTATTGGCCATCGCAGTAACAGTAGTATTCGCCGCCGTTATTTTATTGTATTATAAGGGCAGGCGTACTGTGAAGCGGTGTCGTATTGGCCATCGCAGTAACAGTAGTATTCGCCGCCGTTATTTTATTGTATTATAAGGGCAGGCGTACTGTGAAGCGGTGTCGTATTGGCCATCGCAGTAACAGTAGTATTCGCCGCCGTTATTTTATTGTATTATAAGGGCAGGCGTACTGTGAAGCGGTGTCGTATTGGCCATCGCAGTAACAGTAGTATTCGCCGCCGTTATTTTATTGTATTATAAGGGCAGGCGTACTGTGAAGCGGTGTCGTATTGGCCATCGCAGTAACAGTCACTTCTTTCTAAAGCTGGGCAGTTAGTGTAGGCGTTCAGTGCATAACTCGCGTGGCACGAGAGTTGTACAGAACGACGACAACACGGCAAAAAATGTGCAAAACACGAATGTTAAGGAAGTGGATGACATCATTGTTGACTACGGGCTATTGCTCAAGAAGAATTCTGCGCAGCACCTTTACAAGTGCAGGGGCAAGAGAGTCGTAGTAGCAGTAAAGCAGCGTTGAGGACCATCCAGCAGATTCCCGTATAAAGACTGTCTTTGAAAGTTTTCAAGTCCTAGTAGCAGTAAAACAGCTTTGAGGACCATCCAGCAGATTTCCCGTGTAAAGACTGTCTTCAGAAGTTTTCAAGAGTTTTATCCATGACAAGGTACTACCAGTGCTGTGTAGGGACTTGTGATTGAATTATCAAGACCCTAGCGAAGGGAGAGGTACCCTTTTGCAAATAATGCCAAGGGGACGCTGTACTGACTACCACGTTACAAGGAAGCTTTGTGCCTTCTCTGTTTCTATGTGTCTGAATCAACATGTTGGAGGAAGACACGAGGAATGCTTATTGTATTCGGTTGTACGACTGCATATGCGGTCGATTTTGTCGTGGCCAGTCCATCCCCGTTCTGGGTCTCTGAGCTGTGCTGGTATTTGTGTGTTAGTGACGGCGTACGGAATTTTCGACTTTCGTGCTGTACTAGTAGTAGAGCTGCTACATCTTTTGACTAAGATTGAGTGAGAACTGCACCAGCAGGACGATGAATTCGCCGTATAATGTGTATACGCAGTGTTACATACATGTGTATATATATATATATATATATATGCAGTGTGGACTCTACAGTGTTGCCGTGTTTGTGAATGTGTGTTTCGTCG
>NW_021149666.1:5947-6262 GCF_002837175.3 Physeter macrocephalus
AACAGCAGCAGCAGTATTAATGTCCTCTGTTACCCATTCTACAAGGAGCAGACGTGCACTGTTGGCTCAGTCGCACCACGCGCCAGTCTAGAGGAACGCAACGGGAGATAGGCTGGCATACAGTTACTGACGGCTTTGTAGCACCTTTGTAGCATCTTGTGGGAACATCTCCTGGTGGAAGGGAATCGAAGGAGGACTTTTAAAGGTTGCATGCAGTAACGGCTACTCAACTATGAGCAATCTTGAACCAATTAGCTACTGCTTTCTCTGCTAGACAGCAGACCGTCAGTCGTGGTCTTTTTGATGCTATGTACT
>NW_021149667.1:0-543 GCF_002837175.3 Physeter macrocephalus
TTTCCCTTCCCTGGGATATGAAATGTGTACCGAGTCGAGGTTGTTGTAAAGAGGGAACCCGTTAATTTGGTGTGCCTGCGTATGGTTGATTTTTAGTTTTCCCAAGATATACACCCACGTGTGGAGGTACACTATGCTCTGTGGTTCTGTTTTTAACATGTTTTAGGAAACAGCATACACTTCTCCAGAGTGGCTGTTGGCATTTTCCACCTCTCCCAGCAGCTTAACAAGGCTCCCTCGTCTCCATGGCCTGTCCTGCCTTCATGTGCTTTCGAGGCCATTCCGATCTACCTCTTGAAATCTGTTTTGTGCAATTCTGCTTTGCTTTCAACTCCTATTCGTTGCCTTACCTCAATATATTTTTGACGATAGTTATCATTTGGAACTCTACAGGTTTGTGAAGTGCAGGGCCCCAGAGCTCCATTTTGCAGCTCGCTTTTATGTGAGCTGGCCTCAATACCGCAGGATTGCTTCAGGCCCTATTGTGCTTCCGGTGGGGCAGGCTGAGCCTTTGGTTAATTCCTCTTCGTGATGGGAAATTAG
>NW_021149667.1:5890-6261 GCF_002837175.3 Physeter macrocephalus
CCCTATTGTGCTTCCGGTGGGGCAGGCTGAGCCTTTGGTTAATTCCTCTTCGTGATGGGAAATTAGAGTGACAGGTGCCAGTCCAAACACCTACAGCTAGTCTCTCATTCGTGCCCCGTCTTCCAGGTCATCCTCTGGACCAATTGCCGACTGTACGAAAGAGGAGTGTAAAGGCGCTGATTCTACAAGTGGGGAGATTGGTAGTAAAGCGGCTGGAATGGCGAACGCAGGCACCAGAAGATGAAAAATGAGGTGCGCTTTAGAAATCTTTCCCGATCACACGGTGTACCATCCCCTGGGATTCCCATGAGTTGCTTCGCCGCAGGCAGGTTGCCTTGAACCTGGCGAGGTGGGACCCATGGAATGGGGAG
>NW_021149668.1:0-5737 GCF_002837175.3 Physeter macrocephalus
AGTCGACGGGGCCTCTGGTCGTGGTCCGCTGTACGTACACCTCGCGTGTGGACCGCCCACATACTGTCGCCCTGCCGCGTCCAAAGCACCGCCTCAGAGGCGCCAGTGTGTGCGTATACGCCTACGCTTCAGAGGAGCGGTCCAGGGGCGGCACGCCTACATACATACATACGTACATACATACATATATACATACATACAGACGTACACACAGACGTAAATACATAAATATATACATACGTACATACCTACATGCATACATACACATACGCGCACACACCTACACACACACACAGTGACTTCTCCCGCATCGAAACAACGTCCACAGACCAAGGCATATTTTGCGACTGCTTGCCGCCGGACATTCACCCACGTCGATGAGTGAATGTTTATCCACTGTTCGTCCACCCACACAGGATATAAAGACGGCGGGGGGGGGATCCAGAACACATACAAATCTACACTCAAGCATGCATACGTGGACGCGACGTGAACTTAGAAAGGAGAGAAATGATCTTGGGAGACGAAGACGCCTTTACATGTATATCGCCACCAAGTGTTTACCGGGCTCCGGCAGCTTCGCAAGGACTACAGCGTCGACGGAGGCATTTTCCTCTTCGGTGGAAAGCAACAGATGCCGTAGACGGGGATGCAGACAAGACTTTGTGAAGTTCACAACGCGAAGAGGGCGGACCGCACTCAACGCCTCGGGAGACGCTGTTGTCTGCTTGCCTGAATGATGAGTCCGCCTCCTTTCAGAAGGGCCGCTGCAGCTGCTACAGCTGCTGCAATGACTCTCGGGGGTCTGGTGCTGTCCGCCTCTGCTATTACTGCTGCTGCTGCAGCTGCCCTTTGCTGTCGCTCCTATTGCCGCACGCTGGCGCTGCGACTGCGGCCGACGCTCGGCGCTTGTGTCGCTGAAAATGCTTTTGGCCGCTGGTGTGGAGGTTTTATTGCTGCTGCTGCTCTTCCTGCAGTCGGCTCCTGTCGCAGCGTGTGGGCCGGGATGCCACTGCTGTTACTGATACCTACCTTCTGATGGATCTTTCCTTCCCGCGCAGCATCCCTGCCTACACATACGAGATGGCGTTCTTTTCGAGAAAGAGGAGAGGCTCCAGCAGTTACCTACTTGCTGTGGGTCCGCTGCTGCTGCAGCTTGCTGCTGTTGCCGCCGCTGGGAAATAACGATGTCGCACTGACTCAGAGAAGGAAGACGACGCTCCCCATCCAGCGCACAGCAGCAAAACAAGTTGGACAATTAAAGGAGGTAGCAGACAGATGTAGGACGCTGTGGTCGCTAGCCCGCATGTGTGGAGGAGACATCCCAAGTAACGTCAACAGCACCGACGGCGTTACAAGAGGCGCCCGAGTACCAAAGCATCATCAGTAGCAGCACGAGCCGTAGCTCTAGCAGTTGTCCGGTCTCAGTATCACAGCAGCCCAGCAGCAGTAGCAGCGACAAATCGGAAGCAGCCGTACTCTTTGGATTGATGCGCTGGACCAGACACCGATGGCGGTATGGTGTATCACTACAGAATCACCACCAAGGCCTCAGGGCATCTCTTGCTCGCGGAGAAGCTGTTCACTAAGAAAAGGCACTCCTCAAACAGGTCCTGACCAGCAGCATCTGCTGCAGCTATGACAAGAAGATAGCAGTGACCTCCCTAGCTCCACGTGGAACTCCGTCTTTCACTTCCGTGGCATTGGTGGTCTGTGCGTCTCCCTGTCGCCGCTGCGGTGCGAGGGCTGCCAGTCGCAAGACCACCAGCCGCGATGTGTAATAGCACTGTGCACACGGGTATTCAGAGCCTCCTTGAGGGCCAAACACAAGAAAACAGTATAGAAGACCTTTCAGCTGCACAACAGCAATGAAGACGCTTGGTAGTGCATGTTTCAGAGAACGCGTGAGGGCCTGCCGATGCTGCTCCGTATAGCCCCCCTCTAAGGTACGCGCACGTCACACGGCGCGCCAGCCACGAGAGGAGGCGAATACTCACAAGCTAGAAAGGCGAGAACGACAGGATAAACACAGAGAAAACGCAACTGATGAAGTCTTCTTCTCCCCGTTACTGGAGAAGTGCTGCGACGCGGCGCACACGTGCCCGCAGAGCGACTGTTACTAAGGCCAGCCCTGTCAGAGCTGCCGCTACACCTGCTGCTGCTGCTGCTCCTGCTCCTGCTGCAGCTGCTGCTGCTATGCTTCGATAACTGTTGCTGGCAAAGCGCCGCGCGTGGCCGACTGCTTCTGCACGACAGGAGTAACGTGGTGTTGCACGCTGGCATCTAGGATATCCTTTCCAGCTGCGGACAGAACAGCTTAAACTACTGAAGAAGCCGCTGTCGCCCATTTACACAAGGTGTTGGAGAAGCGGCTGCTGTGTGAGGGCATCAACGAGGAAAGCACCTGCACAGATACAGAGGAAGGACTCTTGACGACAGCCGGCGCCACTGTGTGAGGGCATCAACGAGGAAAGCACCTGCACAGATACAGAGGAAGGACTCTTGACGACAGCCAGCGCCACCACAACCCTTGCCGGAGACTGCAAGGGCGAACCTCATATTTAGAATGATTGCAGACGTGCACCGTGTGAGTAAGGTGGGGCCGGGCCGACAGCAGAAAAGGCTTTGGGTCCCCACTACGAATACATAAACATGTACGCGTAGATGTATGTATAAGCACATATGCGTGAAAATGACACCAACGACCATCTATGCCTGTTTGTGTGCAGGCTGAGGCCTGCAAATGTGGTTCGTACGGACTAGTTTACAATAATGCACACTAGCAGAATGCACAATTTACGCTACATAAAGGGTCCACGGATAGGCGTAAACGTGAGATACTGGGTTTCTGAGGCGTTAGTGCCCACAGGGGAAATCCTCAGCGCAGGAGCCGTTGCAGACCGACGAGGGAAGAAAAGTCCGAGATGTTTCTCGTCTTTCCCTCTTTGCGAACGGTGGTCCAGGAGCAGTAACCACGCAGTACCACACCGATACAGTACACACACAGTAATACATGGCAATATACTATTCACGCGTCTGAAGCCGTTGTCTGCGTGCACAAACTTAGGCCGCGTGTAGTTACCGCCACTTGACGAAGACGGGCGCTGTCACACAGGATTCCGAACGGCGTACTTGCGTACGTAGAACATCATCAACGAGCGTGAAATTTTCTGCTCTGGTGCCTTCACCGTCGAATACATAAACGTAAAACTCGCTCTGCTTCCATCCCTGTTAAATTGAACTACACGTACTCTGGGAGTGTCTACTTTGGGAGTGTCTACTTCGGGAGTGTCTACTTCGGGAGTGTCTACTCTGAAGACGTCTACTCTGGGAGTGTCTGTCCAGTGGTAGAGACGGAGGCCTTGTGAGAGGCACAATAAAAGCAGACACACTTCTCCCACGCGTTTGTCTGTGGGTACGCCCATACAGATAAATATATTAGTAGTGAGACTGTCATACGGTCATTGCACTGTCTCCCAGTTGAACTCGCTTTGCAGGCACGTACGTGAGCCCCTAAGTTCGTACGCGTGCACACTGAACGATACTTTCTGGCACTCCACGGTTATATCTGAAACGACGTGCCCTCGTAAGCACTTGAGCACGTCCACACTTCCATGGGACTTTTGGAGCGTACCAGTGTAAGCATACCCTGAAGGAGAGCTCACGCACTATTGCCCGGAGCTGTTACCCAGTACTTCACATAATTGTATGAAGGAAACATGCTTCCGTAAAAAAGCACTCATTCCAAGGACAGCAAGTGACTGCCGAGACATGAGGTGGCGTCGGCCTAAAAGTATGTATGTGTTCCTAGGAGGTAAACAGTCGTCTGGTGGATGCTCCTGCTTAAAATGTTCCCGCCCATCAGCGAGGATTGACGAAGAGACACGTATTGAACTGGGCTGTGTTATCAATGAAGAAGAGTGGTCGCTTCATTGTGAGGACCTCTTCAGGGATTTGCACGACGTGGAGTCATCTGCACAAAAGTGTTTTAAAATCCACACTGGAGGTCTCACACACGTGTAGTACTCTTTTAATAATACCTGCTTTAACCACCGGAGTATCACCAGGCTCACTCCTGCACGTGGCACTCGGGTAAATCGGTGCACTACCGAAAAAACCTGCGGCATAATCACTTGTGCCCTGTTTTACGAAGACGAACATTCCTCGCGATTCAACTCTGTGCTCGTCTTCGTGTGCGTCTGCGTAATTTACTGCTTAGAGTCCTAACCACAAAATTCCCGATGTCCCTACAGATCAATTTTAACGTGCATACCCTCACGAGGACTGGCGTTATACGGATGGAAGGTGTAGATGGGCTAGTGACTGTCACTTCCTCGTACTCGTGCAGGCACAGCGCACCTGTAGCATCCCCCTTTTTATATGGCACCACGAGGTCTCTGCAGTATCGTGGTGGTTCTCCCATACAGAAGGCACACGGGGCGTACATATGTGCACGCGTGATACACCTACCCAGATCGTGAAGTTCGATGGCAACCTGTAAACAGAGTTATAGGCATCATGGCACAAGAAGAATACGTAACCACAAACGCAAAGAAGACAGAAGTTTCGTATGAACAAACCCGTGATATGCTGATATGTATACATGTGGAATGTCATGACTTTGCAGGTTTTTAACGCGGTGGATGAAGCAGCGAGTGAATCATCAATAGCTGTCCCCAAAGGGTCAGAGCAGTCATCGGCGCAGACAGTTGCACACGGGGTGAACCTCAAGGACGAACATATGTATATGTTAGTATGTGTGGTATGTAAATATATGTAAGGTCTCTGGTTTGACTACCGCCGCGCAACTACGATGGTACTGAAGTTCTGGAACTACAGGCCTACTTAGAGGCGGTACGCTTCTCTGGACCAGGTCACATACCCCTGGAAAAACCAATTACGGACCTACACATGTACAGGCATATAGAAAGAGGAACGCATACATCCTTCTGTACGTCCACAGAAGTGTACCTATAGCTGTACAAACAGCAGAGCTACGCACTTCCTGGCTGTCCTCGGTCGCTATTCTAGCTCCCGCCACAAACACCGTTGATTCCACCAGTTAACACCCGGTACATCCAGGCAAAGAGATCGGCATCTCGAAACCTGCATAAATATGCACAGCCGTAATGTTCTTGTGCATCTGTGTATATATTTGTGTGTGTATTAATTCTCTATTGCAACAGACTCACACACTTCGATGGTGTGGGTGCGCTGACCGCACGTGCGTGCTCGCACGCACCCTCGAGGCCACTGCGAAGGCAGCATGTACGAGAATTCTCTGCATACCGGACCCGACACTGTGCATTTTTCTCTCTGTTTGTGCTCTCTTTCACAAATATTGAAACGCGTCGTTGTAGTTTCTTACGTGTCCTATGTGATTCCATATTCGCGCTTGCACGTGTAATAAGTCTACATGCGGGCAATCCGTCTCAAACAGCAGCTTTATAGGTAGATACACGCGTACATCCGCGCTTGTAAAGACGTGGGCATGCATTTGAGACTCGGGAGAGTTTGTGTGTGCGTATGTGTGTGGTTTCCCTTGTATCTTCATTGTGACTGCTGCGTCCGTGCAGTGGGTACGAGTTATTTCCGAAACTTTCGCGTTTTCCGTATTTACCCTGTCGGACAAGTGCGAACGGTGATTTACTGAAGTGTGCAACATGCATCCGTCAACGTATCATAAAAGCTCTTGTCTTCAACTTCACTGAGCCCGCAACTACGCGACCATCTTGTC
>NW_021149668.1:6033-6260 GCF_002837175.3 Physeter macrocephalus
CTTTTGAGTCTCCAGAGACTCTCTTGGATTCCGCCTCACCTCTGTAAACATGTGTGTGCACTATACGTCGAAGTTCCAAACATGATCTGTTACCACGGCTTTACAAAGGGTACCATTCGGTCAGCATATTATACTAGATCTCCTTGCGTCTTTCTTTTACTCCTGGGTCGTACGTTTCCAATCATAAACGTGCTTCCACTCTCCGTCTGTCTCATATTTGCCTTTTT
>NW_021149669.1:0-1063 GCF_002837175.3 Physeter macrocephalus
TGGAAGAAGCAACGTACAGCGTCGAGGGAGGGACCACTTCTACAACAGGCTCGTAAAAGTAGGGAGAGCTTGAGAGACGCATTTGATATGCAACAGGGAAGGTGGTCGAAGGAAAAACACCCTTTCGTTACAGACGCACATGACATTTGCTGGGAGACATACGGCACTTCCGACTCGCTGCGCCACGGATCGTACTTCACGTAGGCGGAGAGAAGCAGAATTGAACAATGTTTAATACTAGAACCGACATGAGTGGACCTTCCCGACTCCGCTGCTAGGCCAGCGGGAAGGCCGACCACACACGCAGAAGAGGTGACCACACGACGGGGCAACCTGCAACGAAAATCGAGCTTGTAAGGCTAATTAATATACAGACCAGCTTGTAGATCTGTGCTACTCACGCATCTGATACTGGATAATCCGAGGTTACACTGAAATGTACAGAATTCTGCCCTGCCACATTTTTCCCCCCTAGCGCATTCCTCCCACATTATTTCGATTTCTTTTCCAACCTGCACAGCACGCGCGACGGGTCGATATCAAATATCGCTGGATTTGTTTCGGTATGGGTTGTTTCAGCAGCTGAAGATGATGTGCAATACTATGGAACCCCTCACAAACGTGACAGGCGTAAACCTGTACCATTTCTTCGCGTAGCACTGCCTCTCCACTTTCTGGAAAGGCTGCACAGTTAAAAGTTCTGCATGACCTAGCTGAGAACGAAAGGAACGGGAGGAGAATAGGGAAAGTGATGCTGTCTTGCCTGCGGTCGCCTGCCGGGCTTTGCGCGTCCATTCGGCTAGCAGCACGTGCGCGCCCCGCCGTAGCTAGCTTTGTCGCCGGACTGTCGTACTGCCGAATCCTGCAGATAGTGGGTGGTAAACGTCCATTTTCACCGATACATAGGTTATCAACGTACATTTCGCTTTCCGGTCGCTGCAGTGTTACACAATCTGATAAAGCAGCTCCGTTCAGGTTCATGGAGAGGTTTTACTAGTGAACCTGGTCCTCCACTTGTAGCCGTTGAAAACTCTGAGGACGCACATGTAATTCTCTTGCTAAA
>NW_021149669.1:1964-2294 GCF_002837175.3 Physeter macrocephalus
GGTGTAGAGACAGCTCTAGGGAACCAGAGACCGAATTCACACTACTCTGCATTTATGAATAGGCTGGTCCGACTCCACAAACCCGGAAAATTTCACAACTGATGGCGTTTGCCATGAGACGGACGGTGCTTCTGTGACTGGATGTTGCCTCTAACTACGGACAGGTGCTCTCCGTGTTGATTTTCCGGGTCGGTCGTGCGTCGAAGTCCTATGGATGTACGTCTGTGTACATGTCCAGTCGCTTCGCTAAGGAAGCCCCCCATATCGTAGCTTGCTGTGGAGCTGTCGTGGTGATTTCGAGGCTGAAAGCTTCCGTGGATGATGACTCCT
>NW_021149669.1:3893-4394 GCF_002837175.3 Physeter macrocephalus
ACAGTATTTAGGTCTACCTCCATTGTCCATGAAGCGAGTATTTTCTGCCTGCCAATTTCGAAGTGACCCTTGAATGTCGTCAAGAGTGTGTGGGGAGGATTAACTTTGTATCGTTAGCTCCAGATTATGTGTGGCCTGGCTTGTTCTTCATCGATATACAGAAGGCGAGGTGTACCCTTGCATATATCAATATTAAATGTGTTAAAGCTGAGCCTGTTCAGCACTCTCACAGCGAAGAAGGCTGCGACCTCAGAGTCGCAGTCGTGCCCTACAAGGGAAACACGGCAAAGCCAGCTTAACGTGTTGAGATTCTGTCTGGTTCTTGTTGCTTCCTTCGGAGTTGGCAGCTGTGGTAAAATCTTCCAGGTGTCGGCCGCAAAAAGCAGCTGCGCTTCCTTGGAAAATATAATTTTGTTCTTCGCGCTGATTCAGTATTGACGGTCTTCGCACTAAACTGGTGTGGTTGAGAACAAACAGCGCCTCCTTTGCGGATAGCATGGT
>NW_021149669.1:5725-6259 GCF_002837175.3 Physeter macrocephalus
TAAAGATTGTGTAAAGATGGCTAGGTATGCTGCTTGTTAGCAGTGCAGTGCGTAACTGGGAGGTGTGTGGGTTCATCCTTGCCGTACATTGACATCAGCAGTCCTCTTCAGTCCGTCCGAACTTGCGTGGATCTCTGCGGTACACGCATTCTCGTTTCCCAGCTCGTCTGCGTATAGTTTGATGCAGATAACCCTCGTATGAATGACTTGCGTTGGCGTGCTCCAGTACCATGCTTAGGCTGTGTATTCTTTCGTGTGTGCCTTCCGTCGTATGACGTGGTCACAGGTTTGTACAGGCGAGCGAGTGGATGTCCAGTATGTTTTTTTTCATGACTAGAGCACAGGAGTCCTCTAAAAGTAGCACTGATCGTGACAGTACAAGGGAAGACAGGGTTCTCGGGGACAGGCCCCCTAATGCTGAACATGGTGTACGTGCATGGGAGAGTTTCACGTATATTATATCTCAAGCGTCTCTGCAAAACAAAATCCTTCAGCGGCTATCCGTCTATTGCAAGAAGCAGCTTCTTTGGAGTG
>NW_021149670.1:0-380 GCF_002837175.3 Physeter macrocephalus
GCTGGTGTATCTACTTCTGCGGCTGACTCTGCTGCTATCTTTGCCGCTGCATCTGTCTGCCCGCTCCGCTGCTGCCTCGCTACTACTGCTGTTGGTTTCTTGTCGCACCACAGCCACTGTTGCACGTGCCCGAGGCTGTTCCTGCTGATGCCTCTGCTGCTACCACTTCTAAGGCCCCTGCTGCTGCTGGTGTATTTACTTCTGCGGCTGACTCTGCTGCTACCTTTGCCGCTGCATCTGTCTGCCCGCTCCGCTGCTGCCTCGCTACTACTGCTGTTGGTTTCTTGTCGCACCACAGCCACTGTTGCACGTGCCCGGGGCTGTTCCTGCTGATGCCTCCGCTGCTACCACTTCTAAGGCCCCTGCTGCTGCTGGTGTAT
>NW_021149670.1:1747-2229 GCF_002837175.3 Physeter macrocephalus
TTTCGTGCTTCGCTCGACGCAGTGCAGGCCCGCTCAAAGCTGCGAGACGCCGGAGGGCTGTAGCAGTACCTGCATGCTCCTGCACCTCTGCTCTCCACAGAGACGAATATATATGTGTAGACGTGGGCGCCGCTGCCCACAAACTTCTTCGTGGATGCACCCCTACACGTGTTCATCCGCAGACGCGTGTATAGACCTAGTAAGGTGCGCTGCGTACACATGTGGGTGCGTATGTAGAGAAAAACTGAAGTACACACATTCTCCACGATGAGAATGCGCGAATATTGATATACACACACACGGCGGCGCACCACGCACCTCTGTTGGTGCATCTCCATCTGCGCAGAGCCGAGCGAAAGCATCTGCGTGTGTGCGGGTACACACTCGACTGTCTTATGCCCGCACCAAAAAACAGCAGCTGTTACCCTTTTGCTGTGGCGTGCCTCAGCGTTCCGGCTGCAAACGTGTGTCAACACGCAGAT
>NW_021149670.1:3542-4532 GCF_002837175.3 Physeter macrocephalus
CGCTGCTGCCTGTTCGCCCGCGCTTCAGCAGCAGTGGAATCCTGCCTTCCTCACCCGGTTGCGCGTCATCTACGAGCTGCTGCTACGCTGGAGAATCTTTAAACGGCTGCCGAGGACACTGCTGCACGTGTATGTGTGTGTCTATGTGTCTCCATAGAAAATACGGCAGAGGGACTGTGCACCTGCTGGTGTTCCCTGAAGCCCATGTCGCTGCAGACGCTTCCGCAGGGACTTCTGTCGCCTGGAAGTCGCCGCTGGGGCAGCAGCTGCTGCTGCCGCTCCTTCTGCTGCCTCGACTGCTGCTGGGATCCCTGCTGCAGCTGCCTGCCAGTTATAACTTCCGGGTATCCCTGATACTGCCGCAGGTACTGCCGAGACTGCGTGGGTGCTGCTGCAGTTGCTGTGGGTGCACGTGACGCTCCTTCGGCGTTTGGATGCGTCCCCTCTAGCAGCACATCCCGTGGAAGCGGCTGAAAGGGAGCGTGGTGCGATGCTGTGTGGTGTTATCGCTGCTGCTGATTATATCTGCTCGGTAGAAGTTGTGTCGCTGTTGCTGTTGCCTGCTGCTTCTAGCACTGCCACGGGTGCTACTGCTCGGTGCTAGTTGGAGAGCTCCTAAGTAGAACTCTCCACTGCCGAAAGAAGAAAGAAAACGTAGCAGCATCAGCACCAAAACGGATCTGGAGACAAACGCGTTACTTCTGCATTTGCCTACAGAAGCAGCAACAGGTCTTGACCCGGAGCATTTGCTTTTGCGCAACAGCAGCCACTCGGTGCCTGCATCACGATCAGCTGCTGCGGAGCATGAGTAGAAATAACAACACTGAGCAGCACTGCGCAACGCAGCAACGCTTGACACAAAGCTGTGGTAGCGGCACCCCTAAGAAGCACTAGCACGAGCGCGACCAGCTTCTGCACCTGTACAAGAAGTGCTCCGTGCACAGCCCCTGCAGCGGGTCGAGCACATAATGCAAGCGATTTCTCTGTTTT
>NW_021149670.1:5013-6257 GCF_002837175.3 Physeter macrocephalus
GCTACGCGGAGGCACACGCGTTGCGATTTCAACGGCGGGAACGTACGAGGTGCCCATCAGAGCGGAACTCAAAAATCCTTCCATGTGGTTTACAGTAAAGTACAATGGCGTACGTAATCTGTACACCATAGCTACGCATATTCAAGCTCGTGTATTTCTTCGAACTGCCTGCTTAGGTCAGCCGTAGGCATTTGTTTGTAATGCGGGTGGGTTGCCTCAACAGAACCCAACACGCGGATCTTCTTCACGCTTGTGTTGTGTACTCACTGCTGCACACGGGCATATAGCGATGACAAGTCAAATTCTCTCCAACGACGCACGTGTTGGTGCGTAATCAAAGTAGGTTCATGTATGTATTCACTTACATTTAAAGGGGTGGCCGTAAGGAACCTGTCTGTATACGTGCATGGAGGTGGGCCAGCGGAGTTTGAATTCGTTAGGAAGAGAGTCTCCATGGCTGGGCTTTTTGCGAGCACGCCTGGGGGGGCCAGTACCGCCGCGCCGGCACGCGCTGTCAAAGCTGTGCACGTGAGTCAGCTGCTGACTACGTCGCCCGCGGCGGGACAAACGAAAAGGTATTTCGACGAATGATACGGCGAGCATTGAACGCGGGCACGCTCGTACAAACACAGATCTTGATGAGTAAGTAGACTGTGAAATGAAACCCCCTTCCTTACTCGAAGAGGCGCACCGGTACTACAGATCGACCTGCTGTTGCTTCTACTGCTGCTGCTGCTAGCTCATCACCGCACACACTGCTGTGTTGAGTGAAGCGCCTAGTAAACAGTCCGGAGCAGGTAGAGAGAGATCTACTGTATGGCGCGCGTACTAGGCAGGCATGGAGAGATATATTCGGGCAGCAAGCTGCTAATCAACCACAGCTGGTCTGTACTGCTGCTGCGCTTCCCGCGCTCGTCAACACCATGTAGCGCTTGCTGGAACCGCCGCGGTCTGCTCCTGGCGCTGTAGCCCCAGCTGGTCTGCCGTTGCTGCTATGGAGCCGACGCTAACGCGTTGTGCAGCCGCAGGCTCAACTCAGTAGTAGCTGTCCCGGTGACCACGCTGTAGATAGATGTCACACTGACGCTAATGGGTCCGACAGTTCGGCTTGTACTACTGCTGTAGTCATGCTGATGATGGCTTGCTCCTCCTGCTGCTGCTGCTGCGTGAAGTGAAACTGGGGAGTGCAGATTCTTCCACTGTGAAGCGGTAACAGGATGTAGGTGCTTCCTAGTACTACTACT
>NW_021149671.1:0-6256 GCF_002837175.3 Physeter macrocephalus
CCAGCTGCTCCGCGGCATGTGGGATCCCCCCGGACCGGGGCACGAACCCGCGTACCCTACATCGACAGGCAGACTCCCAACCACTGCGCCACCAGGGAAGCCCTAATGCGTTTTTTTTTAAACAAAATAATTTTGTGAACAAGAATAATATATCTGAGAATTAGGCTCGTACGTGGTGTTGAGGTTTAACTTTCTACTTTTTTTTCCTGACATTTTGTCATTTTGAGTGTGACAGAGGGATACCTGTTTGACAAAGGCATTTCCTGCCTTTCATCTCTTGTTTGTACTTTTATTTCTCTGTTTCTGCCATGCTGCCTGAATACGGTATGTGTTTTCCCTTTTTTCGTATACTCACTTGTCAATGTTGGCTGATGTTTTTGAATAGTTAAAGCAAGAGCTTATGGGCATGTAACACATAGAGACTCTGAGTTATGTCTTTCAAAGAGCTACTTTGAGATGTGATTTCCAGAAATATTGCATCCATGCTTGCTCAGATAAATATACCTTGTTTGGCTGTGTCTCATTTTATTACTTCAGTGTATGGTTGTTATGCATATTCTGTATTTTTTTCTTTTTCCTGATGCATAATATACAGAAATTTTTGCATACCATACATTTTTACAAACTGAATGCAGCCATGTAAACAGCACCTGATAAGTCAACTTTTTAAAAAATTAATGTTGTTTATGAGAAAAATGAACCTATGTGTATATGCTGTGTATAAAGGAAAATGTGACCTTCAAACTTTTTCCTTTTACTTTCATATTAACTTCCTGTTATCTACTGTACAGTTGCTCAGCTAGTCTTATCTTGTATAACGATATTTACATACAATGCTGCTGCAATTTTGAAGTGAAAATTATTAACCTGAGAAGTATGTTCTAACTGCTTTTGGAGAGAGTCTTTGAAGATGGTGTACTAAAGGGGGAGTTGTTCATATCGAGTTAGGTACTATTAAGAAAAATTATCTAAAATTTGGAAAGCAAAAGAATGTACAGCATGTTCCTTCGATGCCTTGTTGGGGGTATGGTTTAACAGGCTCACCTCAGGGATATTTAATTCTAATTCTTGTGCTCCACTTTCCATTTACTATTTGGTTAGAGCCCCGGACTGAGAAGTTACCTGTTAGCTTATAGATTTTTGTCTAGTAGAAAGATATCTGCAAAGGTTATGGTTTTATTGCCCTGCAGGGCACTAACCAGTTTTTTTAACCTACCCATTTTATTCTAGCACTGAGGAAAAAAAAAAAAAGCCTTTTCTGATGGACTGTATAAATCTGTTCCACAAATGCTCTTGGAACTAGCCCTACCACCTTACTTGTTCCCTCATTAATTAGTGAATGAATTTTTTTGGATACATGTTCATTTTATATTTGAGAATCATTTTTTTTACCTTTTTGAAAATCATCATTTGATACTACCATAGCATTTCTGTGCTGTCCCTTCACACTCTACCTAGGAATTGACTTTCTAGGGCATACAAAGTAATGCACAAAGATTCCATACTCTCAGTGAGCACAAGTAATGATCCTCATTTCTATTGTTTTTCTTCAGAGAACATTTATAATGTGAAACTAGTTTTAATACCAAAAATGTCCTAATAAATTGCTTTTGTTTTTTTCTAGGCTTAAGCACATAAAGCATTCACTGTACAGAGAATAACATTTTGAGATAAGTGATAGAGGAAAATCCAATACAGAAGTGCACCCTTTTGTGTGTGTATTGCATTGTACTGCGTCTATCACATTGCCTAGTAATGAAGCCACCATTATGTCCTCAGTCAGTGAAGTGAATGTTGATATCAAAGATTTCCTAATGAGCATTAATTTGGAGCAGTACCTCTTATGCTTCCGCGAATTTGGTTTTAATAATGTAAGGGACTGTGCAGAAATAAATGACAGCGTGCTCCTCAAAGCTGGAATATCACCTACAGGACACCGGAGGAGGATACTTAAACAGTTACAGATAATCCTGTCAAAAATGCAAGATATCTCAATATATGCAAATGTTCATAAAACAAAGAAGAATGATGAGACTTCAGAGGATCACCATGCTCCATCTTCCGCCCAGAATACCTGCCTAGAATTTTCAGATTCACACAGTGTTCAGACGCCCAGCCCAACGCAGTTGGAGACTGTTACAAAAAGTCTTGATCAAAATGACGTTAGTGTGGAAGATAGCCAGTCTTTTAAATCAGATGATAAGCTGACTCTTCCTACATACAACTTTCCCATTCCGGAAGAAGAACCACACCTGAATTCAGATTCTTTTCAAGATTCTTTATTTGGTAGTGAAATTACTGACGTAGAATCTTTGACTGCAGAAAAGACTATTGACTGTACAACAGAAGAAGAACAAACAAAAAAAGTTGATTTGATCTCAGAAAACGTGAGCAAGCTTCCTAGTGGAGACCCTGAATTCCTTTCTTCCCCTGACTGTTCAGTATCAGAAGCAAATTCTGGAAATGGAACTAATGGTTTATTAGAAAGCTCACCACCATCCCCATTCTTTCAATTTCAAGGAGAAATGGTTGTAAATGATTTGTATGTTCCGTCATCGCCAGTCCTAACACCTATGAGAAGTCGTAGCAAGTTGGTTTCAAGACCATCTCGATCTTTTCTGCTAAGACATCGGCCTGTACCAGAGATTCCAGGGTCAGCAAAAGGAATTTCAGGGAGGTAAGAATTTTTATGATAAGTTGTGTGTATTCAATTTGGGGGAATTTAGTTATTTTTTAACAATTTTATTTTCAGTGTTCATTTCTAAATTTGACCCATTCAACCAACCTTTTCTTTCTTCTAAAATTTTTTGTCATGCCATCTCTCTTGTACACCACTGCCCAGAGTCTGTTTCTAACTTATAACTTCCTGGGACTCTTCAGCTTTCTCCTATTTAATTGGGGGACTTCATTTCCCCTAATTCTGCCTGGACATTCCTTCCTGTACCTTCCTCCATGCCTGGTATTATATTCTTCCATGAGTGCACTTTATATTTGAATTGCTGACTCTATCTCCCCACTAAATTATGTGTTTTTTGGCAGGGGACATGTTCCTAATGTGACTGTATCTCTACTCTCTGACACGATTGGCACGAATTAATCATTCACCGCGCATCTAGTGAGCACTTGCTTGGTACTGGTCATGGCACTAGATGTGGAGGAGGTAGAGAGAAAAAAAGGGGCTTGAGTGTAGTGTAGAAGACATGTAAAAAGTAGTAGCAGTACAATATGAGACCACTTCAGCTGGAGGCCAGAACTCTAAAGAGAGGGCCTACCGGCCTGTTGGGTCATTGGTACCCTGAGGTAACTGTGGAGTCTAAGAGGACCTGACTTACAGCAGGGAGAGCTTTCAACCATTTCTCAGAGTTACACCTAAGATGTGGTTTTCTTCAGGGTTGTGGTGGGATTTTTTTTTTTTTTTTTTAATTCACTAAAAGCTAACACTTGTCTCTGTTGGGAGTCATGAGGTTGTTTAAGTTCAACCCTTACTGCTATGGCACTAAATGCAATTACAGATTCCTGTAAACAGGCTCTAGGCTGGCATTTCTGCAAGATTCTCCTTCCCCCTTTGTCTCCCTGTGTATCCACTCTGTCCCTGGTGCTGGATCTTGGTTGTATTTACAAGAGAAAAATATGGAAATTTAGTATATGCAAGAGAAAACATGGCAATTTACAAGACCATGTTAAGTACCTCCCATTTTTAGAATGTAAACTCTTTGAGGGCAGAGGCCCTAATTAATTTGTCTTTATCGTGGTATCCCTGGTACCAATGGCAATATTGAGTATTTACTGGGAAATCAATTGGCAGTATCATTTATTAAACACCTAGAAGCTGGTTTGATTTATAATTTTCCATGGGTTATCTAACTCTCACATTGGCCCTCTGAAATAGGTATTATTCCTCCATTTTCTTATGAGGTAACTGAGCCTTAGGTTAATTTTTCTAGGATCACATGGGTAGTGAACTGGGATTTCATTCCAGTACATCTGACTCTATAACACACTTTCTTAACCACTCATTTAGTAAATATTCTTAAAAGTGTTGATTGCATATGTAAGAAATGGAATATTTCTTAGAAAAGTAGAAGATCACCAATTTTTGTATGACACCATAGCTTTAGCATATTTTGGTAATTTTAAACAATTAAAAGAAAGTAAATGAGAAGGGTCTGCTATGTCTTTGCAGGAATAGAATCCTTTTGCGAACCATAAGGATAACTTCAGATAAGAAACATTTGGCTCAAGTTTTAAATAAGTTGTGCTATTTTTCATAAATTTTTGAGAATCTTTTGATGTTCATTTACTTCTAAGTGTAAGCTTTGCACCATGTGAAAGACTTGTTATTCACATTGTGACTGAGTCTTTGAAAATGAGAGTTAAAATAATGAAATTAGTAGTAAAGAGCTTAGCAGGAGCCTCATCATAGCACTGCCAGAGAACCCATTGTCACCTCTCTTTTCTTCATTGATTATGGCAGTAAATGGTAACTAGGCATTTCTGGTGATCAAATTATAAAATGAGAAAGTAAATTTAATTATTTTCAGACTTCACTGTCTGTTTTTCTTTGTGGTCCTTGCCTGAACTGCAAACAGTAATTGCAAACTAATTACAGTGTTATAATATGACTTTTATAAAATGAAAGTGTGGCTTATATAATCCGAGATCCTTTCTAATCAAATAACATCTAAACGATATTTAGGACATTTCTTGCTGTACCATATAAATATATTTCTTTGTGGTCAGTGATTTGGACATAATTTCTTTACTCCTTAAAGATTTCATATAAGTGTTGACAGGAACATGATGCTGGATGTGTATTCCTGATGTGTGAGGTGCTTTGTTTCTATCTCCCTGGACATGTACCCTCACCCCCCCAGCCCCTGCCAATTTATCTGATGCAATTAACTTGCCAGTCAAATGGGTTATCTTTGTCCTTGCCTTGGGCTTCTTCCCTGAATTCCTGTCTGCTCCTTTTGGGAAGGCTGGGCTGGGTGGGGCTATGCTGGACACTGGGTATCAGGATCTCTTTTTTTAAGTCCTATCTCTTGAGGGCCAGGTCAGATCTAGGCTTGAAGAGCCAGCTTCTTCCTTATCAGCTCCTCTGGAAGTCTCCCACAGAGGTCTCCAAGCAGAAAGCAGGTCTCACCAGCTGCCCTTCCCTGGGAGTCATAGGTGTGTCTTGTGATCCTTCCAGGAGGATCCTCCTTAGTGCTCAAAGCAGGAAGGAACAAGTATCTTTAGCTACTGAAGAGGTACCTGTCTTATCTTCCTCCCCAGTTTAATGATTTTCATCCATCTTTCATGTAACTGTTTTATCCTTGGCACAGTCAAAGCCCTGTCTTTGAGGTTTCATGCCTTTGAATGTTTGGGGGGAAGGAAAAATAAGGAAACAGAGGTAAAGGGGAGGAGGGTGGTATGCAAGGCTGCACTGTGACTGGAGTATCTGTTATAACTTGTTATAAGACTGAGGTACTATAGTGACTGAGGGCTTTTCAAAAATTTGAATTCTAAACCCGAAGTCTCCAGCCTCCTGTGAACTTTTTATTAAAAGTAAAAATCTTAGATATTTTTCCCTAGATGTATTAATACATAGATATTAAAAATGGATGCAACTATTTTAGACTTTAATGTTGAAATACATATGAACCAAAAACATACAGAAAAATGGTAAGCAATTGTTTGCTACATTGAATTAGAAAAATACAGAAACTCATCCTATCCTTTCCATGTTCAAGGAAAACTTTACATTTCATGTTAGAGCAGAAAAATGCTTGGCATTCTAAAATTCAAACTTTTTCCTTTAAAATGACTTTTTATAAAATGGATTGATTATTTCAATATTTGAAAGTTTTGACTTGAATATCTAAATAATGAATCAAAATTAATAGTTAACCATTTGATTTATTGTTAGAGGATAAAGGTATCTGTGTGATCCTTTTTACAAGTGAAAAGACATTAACATTTGTACTCTTTATTCATAATTTGAAAAACCCTTCTTTGTTTGAAAAAATATATTTTGAACTGAAGCTTCTGCTAGTTGATGAAAAAAGTTTCATGATAATGATGTAGACTTTTGTGCTGTAATCCTTCTGTAATTATTTATTCTTATCCTAAGGACATTTTTTGGAACTTTGTAGATTGAGACTTAATTATCTGTGCAATGTACATTTCATATTCGTAGTCTGTGCTGTAATTAATGCACTCTTGTGTTTTCTGAATTCAGATTTGTGTTTTTTAGTTAGACATTATGTAACCTCAA
>NW_021149673.1:0-1922 GCF_002837175.3 Physeter macrocephalus
GTACTGCAGTCCTGCTTCTGGGGTAATGAATAGCACGAAGAGAGACGCTGAACAGATGTACAGTGGCCTCCTCGTAGGGGCAGAAATAAAGTACATGTGCACGTATATGTGGGCAGGAAATCAAGGGACGGTCGAGTTTCCGGGGGCTGAGTTAGGGGCGTGTACTCTCCACGGACAGTGTACCCCAGAGCTCCTGGCGTCTAGATCAGCACGGCATGTGAAACCCTGAGCGGCGCAGTTCGTACGAGCTCGTGCACTGCCCAATACACTTAACAAAGAGCCTTCCTCAGCATGCATATGGTACGTTGGTTTGACTTACGTGCACGAGTAGCTAGAGGCTTCGCAGGTCTGCGTTGCCCTGAAAATGCAGACGACAGTTCGGGCTGAACTAAGTCTGTTTTACGTAGCTCTTCCCCTCGAGTAAACCTCTGCTTCGGGACACCTCTCCATCTGGGCATACGTGCTTCGTAGCTGCTGCTGGGCAACGGCGCGAATCAACCTGAACTCGCGTGAATCTCTACAGGTAGACAAGGCTGTAAATGTCTATTGTCACTCTGTGTACATGTGTGCAGTAGCGAACAAACGTATGCGTAGGTATATCTTCTTAAAAGAGCGGAACTGGCGTAGGGGAAAAGCAAATACAGATCTTCACAAGCCTGCTGGGGACGCAGATGTTGGCATTTTGAGTAGGCATTGCCCGAAAGCATTTCAAATATGCCACTTACAGCCTACCGGCTACAGGCGTCTGCGCTGGTGGGAAATGCACGATTCGAAGAAGCAATTCACTTTGCGCCAGTCACAACGTCCCCAGAGATACAGGAGCGGCGACTGAACTAGCAGTGTATGGCGGAGGACACTGAAGACGTTCTGGTAGCTTTCCTATAGCAGCAGACAATCTACGCGTAGTGGCAACGTCGTTGCGTTTATATCTGATTTCCTTTCAGTGTATCTAGGCCGACACGAATGAGTACGTACCTGTCTCTGCAGGGCGACGCATATGCGCCCGTGTGTAGTTGCATACATACAGATTTGAGAAGGCGCAGCTACACTGCCCATCCAACGTGGACTCGGTAACGATGAGGACTAAAAGTGCACTGTGACGTCACATCTGTGAATAAATGATACACACGCACAAGTGTAAATGTGTTACCCTGTTTTCTGTAGGCGGACGCCACAGGGTGTTCATCATCTTTTCCTATGTATCGACAGAGGTTGAGACGCTTCAGATACCTCAACGTATGAAAGCTATAATGCCGTCTCGTAAAATTATACCCACGTACACACATAGCTTCCACCCTAGTTGGGACCGTAGCTTCCTTTCTTTTTGGTTGAAGGCCGGCTCTGGAGGTCTTTTCCCGCACAGCTGTGGGGGTGCTGTGGGAAACATTTTCCGATTACGGCTCGGAGTAACATGGAAACAATGCATCTGCTAGGTCGTCATGCCAAAACAGCATCTGAGCTATCCGAGGTGCGGTGTCGTCAGACAGTCACATAGGTATATATACCTAGGCTTATACAATACATACATGTATGCATGTGTTCGTACGTGTGCGTGCATTATTGCCTGGCTCTTTTCGGTGAAGCAATACGAGCTACTAGTAGCAGTGTAAGACGCCTACTGGAACAGCAGCAATGCTGTACACGGTTGAAGGTTTCGGTGTGTCAAGATCTCACGCGTTCCAGCAAGAAATGATAGATGGTGATATCCTGCAGCCGCTATTGTTTCACTGGAGAATTTTTTACGGAAATGTTCTTACTTCCATGCTGCAGACTACATGCAGCATGGAAGTAAGAACAGTGGAGGGTACGATCGACGTGTAGTTGATGTGTATTGTTATGTACAGAATTTCTGTGCACCAGAACCATAGTGAAACTTTCTTACACTACTCCGGTGACGTCTCACACAACTTTACTACTGAACA
>NW_021149673.1:2948-4699 GCF_002837175.3 Physeter macrocephalus
CATGTTAGGTGACGCAATACCGGAAGCGACAAAAGCAGATTTTACCAGTGGTGAGGGCCTGGACATGCTTTCCTCCTGTACTACTACTACTACTACTCCTTGAGTTCAGGCTTGAAAGGTATCAGTGTTAAAATATGTTCCCTACCGAATGCTCCACCTAGAAAGCAAGCCGCGCTGTCGCCTCTCGGCATTCCATTGCTTTCATCCGTAGTAGCTGTTCATTCAACATGGTACACGGTGACCGCAGGAATATGCTGTATACGTGAGTACATGTGCATAGATGTTGGCATGCAAACGGGACTCGGCTAGGATATTACGTAGGGTTGGTGCAGGCTGACAGAAAATATTTTGGCAGGGTTACGCAAAAGCATGCACCTCTGCATCGTTGCCTCCCGCTTCTCCCCGACCTTGGAACTTCACATCTGCACCTAATTAGAAAAAAGGCTTCTTCGAGTTAGTTTACCCCATGTATCGAGACCGTTCAACTGTCGTGAGAATCAAGATTATATCGGTCAAGGCAAACAGACAGATTGACTGGGTATGATTCAGTAAGGTTACACCGGTTATTGAAGCGCTTCAACGCTGCCATAGTATTACATTCTTGTACCTAAACAGGGAAGTGGTTTTCTTTTATTATATCACAGTTGCAAATCTTCCAGCTCCACTCAACAGCCAGACGCAGAGAGATGCATTTCTCAAGACAAATACGTGAGTTGGCCGTCGCGAGGTGCAGTGCACCTTGGGGTAGGCACTGAATATTGCCTAAGTTTGAACGATGTAAAACTTGATCAAGCGATGATGCAATTCCTGCATACAAGAAAAGGTGAACTCTGCAGTAATGTGAACAAACATACATTCCCTAGCTGAGAAACCAACATGTCTTCGGAGACGACCTCTACCCCCCTACCTGAACTTACTTACCCGTAAGGCACTTCGGTGCAGTGCAAGACTTTTTAAAAAGTAACTACAAAACTACAAGTACCTGACTTCTCAAGGCTTGTTCTGTCACAGATGATGCGAATGTCGACAAGCAGACGCACGAAGTCGACGTAAGCACCTTCGCAACGTCGACGCGGACAAGAAGTACCAGAACTCCAGTACACTGCAGCAGATACGTTTCAGGCGTCATTTTGATAAGCTGATATAGTGAATGGATTCCACGCTCTGCGTAAAAAAAGGTGTGTACACAAGATAACAAAGAATCAAGCGCCACGTCCCCGTAAGAAGCCGTGCATACGCGTGCCACACAAAAAGGCCTACACGAGGACATTTTTGATAAGCCCAACCCTAGATACGGTTTCCAGATGTCGACGCCCACGACTGGCAGACTGGACCTTGCACTGCATAATAGAAGGGCACGTCGATGACCTTGCGTGGCAGTGGATGAGTGACCACTCTATTACAGCTTGCCACTGCATACGGCGTCGAGCGACATCATACCCCATAACCGTTCCTTAATGATATAATTGCAACGAAAAGGCTTTACTAAAAATTCTTTACTTACCCGGTTACCACATTTCACGAAATACCCACGCTATGCAAAGAAGCGTACTTCTTACATATCTGAGACTCAGTATAGGGGATCCTTCACATGCTGAGGGGTACACGAATACCGTTGTTGCATAATTTACGAATAAGCGTAGTCTTGACGTTCGCGTATGTTAGAGTATTTACTTTGGCCCAGCACCTGGATATGCGTACGGTTCTGCAACAGGCCTCCGTCCGCGCAAGTAACACACGTGCACGACAAC
>NW_021149673.1:5908-6254 GCF_002837175.3 Physeter macrocephalus
ACATATATGCATACATCCATACCTGCATACAGGTATATATGCAGACACATACAAACCCATCCATATGATATGCATCGTGTTATGAATCATGGAATTCCACGCACGTTCTCAAGGAAACGCTTCACTATAGCGCTTTACTCTCTATTGCCATGCGCTACCCCAAACACCTGTTGTATACACTTGAGCGTGCATATCTGTACGTGTGTGTATACATGCGTATACATATGTATACATCTAAGCAGGCCTACCTGTACATTTACATGTATCTGTAATGAGAGAAGTATATGTACGCATAACAACCTCTTCCTAGCCTCAAACTATCCCTGCGCTGTAGACAGACCACAAA
>NW_021149674.1:0-218 GCF_002837175.3 Physeter macrocephalus
ACCCAAGACGTTCCGGCACTCCTTCGTCTACCAGGCGTTGGTTTGAGATTGCAGTGGGCCTTTCAGTCGTGACTATGTACCCGCGGTGGTCACTGCTGCGCCCTCCTTAGGCTGCATACGGACGATGTGATTCCTCCTGTATCTGCTGATTGTCTCGGTCAGCGCGGGGTACTGAAGGCTCCCTCCAGCGGGCTCTGTATGAAAATCGACTAGCTGGA
>NW_021149674.1:5621-6251 GCF_002837175.3 Physeter macrocephalus
GAATTGCATCTTCGAGCTGTGAAGTGCACTGTCATGGACCAGTCTACTCGTACAGGACAAGGTGACACCTGATATTCGCTTGTGCAACAGCAAGCCGACAACAACCGCGGTAGTGTCAGTGCGCCCCGCTACCGAGGTGACGCTACGCTTATGCTAGGCATGTAGGATGGGCAGCTGTGCTATCGCACACTTTCAACCGCGTGCTCCATGCGTCAACGCAGTCAAGTGTTCCTTGTGCTGATACACGCATTGTAACAGGTCTACCCTGGTTCGTTATCAACTCGCCACAGCAATCGGGCTGTAATGTGGCCTCTTGAAAACGTGTTCTTCAGTTTACCCGGCAATTCTTTTCCCCCTACGTTTCAGAAGAAGAGGGCTGCTTCGTCAGCAGAGCTTTCACTTGCGTTCGTATCAGCTACTCCTATGGTGCGGAGCGGGCAAACGTGTGCCGACGAGGAGGGTGCTTTCGGCTACAGTGTGTGGCAAAGATATAGTGCTTAATCTACAAAACTTCTTTTTTCGTCGCCCTGCTTCATGCAAAAGCGGTTCCTTCTTCTCCTGAATTAACTCGCGTCTGTCCAAACATTTCAGCCTCTGCTTCCACACACCGCGTATATATAGAGAGATACC
>NW_021149676.1:0-6250 GCF_002837175.3 Physeter macrocephalus
ATCGGCAGGCGGATTCTCAACCACTGCGCCACCAGGGAAGCCCCTAACTCATATTTGATATTCATGAAGATGACAAACAAAAACAGAAAAAAAACATACTTTAAAAAATTCCAGAAAATCTAAATCTATAAATTAAAATGGCATATCTTATTGCAAAAAAAAAAAAAAAATGATGCAAAACAATCAATACCCAGACACAGCCTAGGAAAAAATTAATTAGTGAAAACAACAACAATATCAATCCCTGGCATGCAACATAAAAATGAAAAACAATGACCATCTCTTAAACATCTCTTGGGCCAATGAGAAAATCAAATCAATAACTTTAGAATATCTAGTAAATAATGACAACGTAAACTTACACATCTAAACTCTATGGTCAAAGTGACGCTCAAAAAACCATGTGCCTTAAATATTTATATTAAAATACAAGTAAGAATAAAAAGTAAAGTAAGGCTCAACTAAAGAAGTTGGAAGAATGAAACCAAAATAAACCTTAAGAGTCATGAGGAAGGAATCAATAAAGAAGAGAGCAGAGATTAACATTATAATATAGGAAAATAATTCAATAATGAATCTAATAGTTCTTTTCTTTCAAAAAGAACCAACAAAATATAAACATTTAGCCAACCTAATTAAAAATAAACTGACAAAACATAGATATACATGAAATGAGAGATGACATTCAAACAAGTGATAGAGAAAATTAATATAAATAAGTAATATTTAAATGTGAACTCAGAAAAAAAGTATATCTAAGTAGACAAATAACATATAAAATACAGAGATTGTGGCCAAAGAGCTATCCTCAGATGAGTATCAGGCTAAGTTAGTTTCACAGAGAAATTATACCAAACCTTAGAAAGTCAAAACTCAAATGAACCAGCTGTTCCAGGATATACAGAAAAAAAATCCATATTCTCATAAGTGACATACATCTATATAACTGACATAAATAACACACAAAAGAGTGTACAAAACAATCATATAAGATGAATATTGGTATAAAAATCCCGAATAAAGTATTAGCAAATAGAATTTAATTGTACAGATTACTACCTCAAGATGTACCTCAAGATGGACCACATTCTATCAAACAAACAAAAGATCTATCTATAAAAGAACTATGAGAAGATACACTAGATTTTTAAAATAATCTCATAGCACTAAATTCATTTCTATTTATGTAACAGAACTCAGAAGACAAAAAATAAAATATCAAAACTATAAATACATAAGCAATAGGAATATTCTGCATGGCAAGATTCATAATAAATGAAATCAAAGAAAAACATTGTAACTTAACACACAAAATTTTTAATTTCCATAATATGAAAATCAAGTCCAGACTATTAATAAAAAGGTCAACAACACAATAAAATATTTTGTACCTAGTTAATAAAAAAAATTATCATGTAAAAAGTTGTTTCAAAATCACTTCCCGTGAGAAAAATAAATATAAAATTGTGAGAACCATTCTTCATATACAGTTTGGCCAACTCAGAGTTCTGCTGTGAGAAGTTACAATTCTTTAAAGAGTACTGTATTTCAAATTAAAAATGGACACACCCTTTGACCAAGTAATTCTACTAGTAGGAACTTACCCTAACGTTATAGTTACACGTTTGTAAAGCAATCTTCCTCCTTTGAGATTCATGCAATGTTGTTTGTAGCTGCTCAGGAAAGATCCCTTGAAAGGAACTTTTTTCTCCTCTTTTTCATATTATTCTCAAAAACTGACTAGTAATTGTGGTTTGTGAAAGGAAAGTGTCATACCGGGTGTCTGTAATCGAGTTCTCCAAGAAACAGACACTGAGACAGAAAGAGCAAGAAGTGTTCTTGGGGGTGAATATCAGGAAGGGAGTAAAGAAAACAGAAACGGACAGAGGCAGGAATTGCAGTCTAGTCACAGAAATTACAGAGGCTTTACCTAATTGTACAGGAAGCTCTGGAACTAAGATGGCGCTTCAGATTGTCTCAACTCAATGCATAGGGGCTGGGCTGGGTCTGTATAGCTCTGGCCTCAACCAGTCATAAGATGCAGTCTGCCTTTGGGAGGTGTGACTTTGAGCTGGGTGGCTCTCTTTAGCTGAGGACAAGCCCATGAGAAAAACTCAGTGGAGAGAGCTTTCAGCTGCCAACATTCCCAGAAGCTTTGAGGATGAATGTCTTAGTTCCAGCAAAGAGAAGGCGGTGGAGGGTGAGATCCAACACATCACAACAACTGCTACACTGGCAGATAGTAGGAAGAGGGAGATTTTCTTTTCATTCCAAGTCCTTCTGTATCTTTTCAATTTTTTGTTGGTATCACAATATATATGTTCACGTAATACTTATTCAAAAACAAACAAAAAACAATTGAAAACAGCAACCACAAAACAAATGCAATGAGTGAAAGGAATAATTGAAGCATAACTGTCAGACAAAGAGATACAGCAAAAATCATCTGCAAAACACCATTTCCCCCAAGCTGTTCCACAATTCTCTTGTCTTTGCAAAATTATGGTGGGAAAGAATATGGGGTGTTATATTCAGTAGCAAGCAGAACATCCTCTGAACAAAGTCCTGTTTGAATGCTTGACAGTCTGCTTACTTCATCAAGTCTTTGACAATTGCTAGGCTTCAGCCTACATGGGGCCATAATCTCAAGGACAATAAATTCAACCATACCTCATATCCCTGTCAACTGTGGCCACTGCCCAAAACTTCTGACCCTTCTAATCAGTAATAATCTTTCCCATACTTCTCTGCATTGCTTCTTCCTTACTTCTACCCACTGTCTACATTTCTCCTAACCCTTTCATCTGAATTCTTCTTGTCTCAGTCTATGTATACAAAAACTCCCTTTCATCCTCAATCTTTTCAAGAAGTATTCCCTCCACATCCATAAACTTAATAGGAACCTTACTCTTTTTTAAGTACTGCACTTCCTCAGCAGCCTGCCTATGCAGATACTGCTCTTCTTGCATAGGTAACACCTGGAGGGAAGTGCAATTGTGCAACCCGGTAGCCACTTGACACAAAATATCTGTTTCATCTTCCTCATAGCTCCTTTTGTGGAGGGAGACATCTAGACCATTGCTTTGTCACGTGTGTAAAGCCCACCTTCTTCTTTTGAGCTTCAAGTCATCAAGCTGTACCATCTCTTTCCCCGCTTGTACTCTTTCTCCCAACCTAGCTGACCTGGACTACATGTCCACTGACACAAAAACACCCATCTCCAGAGAAAGAGAGAAGGCAGCGAGAGCAATCTCCATTCCTGATTTTATAGCTCTTGGGTTGAACTCCTTGAGAGGCTCAGTTATCTTGCCAGTGCATGGATTCCACAAGAAAATATTGTATTCCTTACAGGTAATTATTTTTAGTTCTTGTGGGAAAAGTACTTGACATAGGGAAAAACACACTGGCTACTTGAGAGTCAAAATAACTGTTTTGCCTAATATTTGTACTTGAATCATATTATTCAAGTTTTCTTGTGTCTTTAGGTCTCAGATTTTCATTAACAACCCCTTTAAAAATAGTGTGGTGCAGTGGATAGAACCCTGAATTAACGGCCAGTAACCAGATTCTTTTTCCTTGTTAACCTGTTTCATTTTAGGAAAGATAGTTCACCTCAGAGAGTCTTAATTTCCTCCCATTGGAGATTACCAAGGTAATCAGAGAAATTCAATAATAAAAATAAATAAATGAAAATAATTGATAGTCAGAATTTTGGCACATGGTTGTGGAAAATCATTTACCCTCGTTTGTCTTATGCATTGGATAATTTGTGTTCACATTTCTTTTTTTCAGGGCAGGGAAGCCCTTTAAATGAAACCTGGCATAGGACCCCATTTTTAAAAGTAATATTTATCATTATAAGATAGTGTCATAACTTATAAGTGTTATTAAATGATGCCAGAAATTATGTCAGCCTGTAGTATACATTAACAAATTGGCAATGCTACTAACTATTATTCCATAAGATGGTATAGTTTCAAATAGTACAATAATATGCTATTTCCAATTCTTTGAGCAGTAAACTCCATGAAGCATAAACTGAATTCTTCTCTGTACTAAAGTTCCAATATATTAATAAATTATGACTTAGTGAATTACATTTCTTATGAAATGAAGTGTGTTCACTCTTCTCTTAGTCTACATATTCCATTCTTCTGACTCCCTTTAGAATTGTTGGGTTGAAGAAAATGAAAATACATATGTGTATATATTTTCTAATCTCTGAAATGATATTAAAATATTGTACATATATACAAATTTATACGTATATATTTGTCATTGTTATAAACATGAAAAAAAATAGTTTCTGTCTATTTTCTGGAACCATGCATAATGTTTACCCATGTCCTTTCAAGCTTCATTCAAAAATATGTTGGTAATACAAGTACGTATTTAAAAATATTAGCAACCCCTTTATGTTACTTGAATCTATTGCAATTATTAACGGATCCACCAAAGCTTCATTATTCACCAAACACAGAGTAGTTAACATTTAAGCCTTTTAACAGTGGTCTCCAAGTTGCTTGTAGATGTTTTATTCAATAATAAGGATTGTATTGTGTTTAATCCTATGAAAAGATACTGTAATCAATTGGCAAATTGCTACGGCATTGGTAAGTATTTTAAACCTTAATTACTTCTTCCTTTTTCATTCTGCTTCAGATCATCAGGTAGGAAAGTCTGGCACGTACACTTAAAAAAAAAGTAAAAGAGCATTTAGTTGAAGAACCAAAATGTTAATACTGAAGTTCCTTTATTTTACAGATATTCAAAATCTAAATTGTCTGGTTCTTTGTAAAGTTCTAAATTAACAGCTAGGACAAAAAGAGGCTTAATTTGTAGGAAAGAAATCTCAGATGCAAAGAACTTATTCTTTTAAGCTCCAGAGAAATGTAGTGCATTTATCAGCTTTGAGTGGATATCATTGTGTTTATAACAGAGTGGAGGCACCATGCAATTTTGCTCTTGAAATTGGTTTATATAGATGACTGGTTGCTGTGAAGTGTGTGTCAGAGTTCCATGCAACTGTTATGAAGTAGTACAATTGTCATCGCTTCTTACATGGTTGTTGAGAAGAGCTTGAGAGCCCAGCTCAGTCAGCTGTTGAATAGATAACCCAACACAGTTAACGTGGCATACATTGTAAAGAATTACATGCCTACTACAATGAGCTTTGGGCCTTAGGTCTAGATAATAATCCTGGTGGGTGTACCACGTGTAGTGGCTGTCTGATCACTCAGATATAACTGACGAAACATAAAGAAAAATGTCAGTCGACTGAAAGAAAAATGCTGCTGCAAGTTTGTTTAAGGTTCATGTAAACGACTATGTGTATTTTTTAACCCCAAGTTGGCTAAGAGCTTGACGGCAATGTTAGATGTCTCACACTGCAATGCAAGATCTGGAGATGATGACCTATTAAGGCTGCATTTAAATATGCTGGTGTGTATGAAAGCCCTGTCTTAGCACTTTCGGTTACAGATATGAGCATTTCTGTTTCATGGAAAAGAAAGCCTTTTTGAAAAACAACTTACATGTACAGTGTATAAATAAAGCAATACTAGAAAAGATAATTATTGACAACTTTTGAGTAATGATGGCATTTCATTTTATTTTCCAAAAATAATCAGAATGGCAACTTAGGCATTTTGGGTGATTATTAATTATAATGAAAGTAAAAAGTGGGAAGAAAACCATTATTTGCCATTTAAGCATAGACACAAAAATTAGGATAATTAACATGTTAAAATAATATTCATGAAGCCCAGTGGGGGAGAAAACAACTAAAGTTATAGGATTTCCAACTTAAAGCCTTTATTTATTTTTTGTTGTTGTTCCCTAACTTGTGTTTCTGGACTTGGTTATCACAGCCCATACGGCATGTCACAAATATAGCTTGAACTAGGAGTGCTTTGATTCCCATGCTGGCTGAGAGGATTTATGGATATAGCATCTTAACTTGGAGATATTTTTCATACCTAGTAATTTATACTTTCAAACTCACCATTTTGTCTACTTAGCTTCCGTAAATAATAACTGGTTTATCAGCAAATGACAAAAATAGAAAATAAACAAAATAAAGTCCTGGTTTTCTTTAAATGGCCCATAAAATAGGAAACTGAGTTTTCACAACCTGAGCTAATTTCAGATCCTAAGTAACTAGATTTTACTAATATGTATTTAGAGTTTATCTTCAAAAAGCACTTAATCAGGAATATTTAAATGTTAGTAATATATGTTGAAAAAGAGA
>NW_021149678.1:0-4260 GCF_002837175.3 Physeter macrocephalus
AGCAGTTCGATTTCTCTTAGAATTGTGGGCAAACCTATGCGCCCGTTATCCCGCGTACGCTGCAACCACATCGACGAATGTCCAGTGCAGCTCCTCTCATTGATGGGAAGATACGATAAACTGGTAGGCAACAACTGGGGGTGAAATGTCGGCAATTTTATCGAAGATGTAGGTGCAGCGTATCTCTAAACTTTTCATGAAACCACGTGCAGCAATAACCCCTCTCCTTCAATTTGCACTCCAGTGGTTTCACTGCAGAAGACCGTGTCGACTCGTAGAGCGGATCTGCCGGTGCGTGCAGTTGCTGAGTAATGACCATTCCCTGATGCACTTCTCGAGGCCGCAACATTACACTGTGGGATACATGTATCACGTCAATCTAATACCACGCATAATTCAGCGTAAAACACACCTATTTCAAACATGTGTTAGATACGAATAGCAGTGCTCTTCATTTATGTGGAGATTCTTTGTTTCCTTTTCTACACACCGTTTGTCGTATTACGCCCTATACTACTATCAGCGGAATCCTTCTAGGGTCAGTTCGTATTTAGGATCGGTGCGGAAGGGAAGTCGGAATACGATGCGTGCGTGAAGGATAGTAAAAGTACGGAAATGCTCGTGTTTCTCGTACGCTTACGCACATGACTGGAAACTCACGTTGGGTTTCCTGCGGAAGAAGACGGAGGGTGACACTCTAATCTGAGATGTAGACGCCCAGTGTGACGTGTTTAAGGAGTCGCAGCAGCAGTCTTGTACTACCCGACACTGTTGTTGAGGCAGCTGCAGGACTTCTACCGTGAATATCTTGTGACCATTCTGACACATATGATCATCTTCGTGTTTGGATTACGTACTGGTTTGCGTGAGTGTTCAATACATGACTGTTCACTGTTCTGTTCAACTGTACTTACTAGTATGGGTTGCAGAGATATTGTAGATATACTATCTTCTTCTAAACCAGATTTTCCTCTTCAGCTGTAGGCAGCTGGGCGCGTATGTGTTTTGTGTTACCACTGCATTTGAGGCATTCGTGTGTTCTCTTGTGTACATGTAACCTGTGCTAAGGAGTTGTTTAATTCAAGATTTGGGGGTGCTATGTTAAACAAATGACGTCTGAAGCAAGGTACGCCCACCGGTAGACTGCTGCAGCTGAAACGGTTAATGGAAGACCCCGCTGAAAGAGGAAGAAAGATTCTGACGTCAACTCTACGAGTTTTTTTTTCCTTAGGCAAGAATATACTGACAATAAAAGGACAACAGCCACAATGTCATGTTAAGCAAGCAAGCTACAAAGGGAGGAGAGAAACTGAATGTGGTATATTCGTTAGAGGTAGGCTTCGGCATTCAACAAAATTAATCAGAATAACTCGAAGTACAACGGGAGAGAGACTCTCAGTCTTGGTACGAAAAACGAGTTCTTTACGCTCAACCATAAATAAGAGCTAGGATATAAAAGCATGTTTTTGCCCTCGGATTGCAGCAGAGTAGATCAGATTTCTCTGTGAAGGAAGTAAATAATCTGTGCTCTCCCACCTATTGATACTCTGCTTCAGGAGGTGAGGAAAATGAATACTTTATTGCGGGACACTACACTGAGAACGCTAAAGCGATGCAAGCTCATTCGATGGTAATTAAGCCGCGACACTATTGCTTACTTACCTTAGCGACATCACTTTAAGAGAATCATCTGACGGATCTCTAATAGAATGAAAAGTAGATGGTTCTAGACTAGTTTTGGACTGCGAAAGAACATCAGATTTGAGCATAGGAACGGAATTTGTTAGATAAGCGGGAATATTCTTCACTCAGAAATGCAGAAATTGGCTTGTAATTCAACAGTGTTTTTAGACAACTGTCTCGAGACAACGTCTGATCCTGAAGCAAAATTTGCTGCACTACAAGTTGTGCAGTTGGAAGGAAATTACCGTCTTACACGATCTGAGAACGCATCCGTACAATACAGCCTTCGAACGTGCCAGTCAGTACGAAGGTCGAGTAGAAACCAGTTACGATAAGCTGGCATGCTGTAAAGAGGCAGCTTCAAATATAAACCTCGTGGACCTGCTGCTCCCGATATTTAGTGCAGAGGCACTTTATCAAAGTTTTTTCTTAATCTCACTTCGAAGCCACAGTATATCGCATCGTACCAACAATTTTTTACACTGCTGAGGAGTTGCAATAAGAAACAAATTCCATTTGTAAGTTTGGTCATTAACAGAGATACATTATGCCTTTTCTTCCACTCGTAACAGGCTTTGACCAAAGTAAGCTTACCCTTCAGACTTCAAGCTACAACATAAAAAACAATATATTTCCCTGCTCAGTTTTATACGGACTTCTATTGCAGGAATCTTTTTGAGAAGACTTTGCAAGTGAGGCGCTAGAAGCTCTTTCCACAATGTGCGTTGTGCACGGGACATGGAGGGACGCAGGTTGGTGTAAGTAGGTATTTAACATGACAGACGGTTGTGCGTAGACAGACACAGGTGCACACAGACGGCCGTTGTAGACTCGTGTGCGTATGGAGTTCCGCACGAATGGAAGCGTGTGAGCAGTAGACTCCGTGATATAGCTGACAGAGAACAACAGGTAGACAGGGAAGATTTACAGAGGACAGGTGGGCAGGCAGAAGGTGGATGTTATTAGCAATAGCCTACCACCTCTTACGTGCTAAAATTGTGGCTGACATCGAAGAAAAATAACAGACGGTTGATGGGAGTGATGCTGTGGTATCTGAAACGTTTAGTAGGAAAAATACTGTGTTTTTTAATAGTGCCCCCCTGATGGAAAATATTTCAGTATGGGGATTTCAATCAGTGCACACCTGAGCAGTCTGTTTCCTTCTGGTATTCCAGTGCCGTCTACACTGAGACACTTTAACGAGCATGCCAAGAACAGATAGCTAATCTACCAAAAATGCACTCTCCCCGTCCACGCGAAAACAAAACAGATGCGGTTAAGGAAGAGTGTATTACGCGTTGACCGACACGCGCGGTACTGCCTACTAGGACAGAATTGACGGTCTGTTCGCTCTTTACCGGAGAAGACAGGAACAGACCATTATGGATGAGCATGATTGATACATGATCAATACAAAAATTGCATCTAAATCCAGCAGGTGGACGGACTAACTGGGCCCGTGACGGTTTAGAAGGTGGGGAAAGTTACCATCTACAGTTTTGGAGACGAACACGCCACGCCGCCGTCACGAGAAACAAGAAAACTCACGATGATACCATCCGCAGTTTGACCGCATACATGTGTAAACTCCCAGACACGCATTTCTACACTTGATCTATATACGTATACATGCAACTGAGACCATCCTAGAGAAGCTTTTATGCCCCGACTGAAACGGAAATACACAGGCTTTGAGGATACGAGAAGTCCCTTAATAGTCGTGAAGAAGGCAGTGTATACGGCATATTTGGAACTAATTTTGCTACACTACAGATATAATAGCGGGTGCATAAAGGTTTTACGTACATGAAGTCCTGGATGTACACGTAGTGAATGACGTATAACTGTTAGAACGAACAGTATATGGGCAGTACCCGTACACTTGTATACGCAGTTGCTGCGTACTATCTCCGTAAAGGTATTTTCTCCACACTCGCTTCCTCTTAAAACTGGTGAAAATATAATTGAATCTCTTTTCGGAAAGGTCTCGGCATGCTCTGCAAGCCCTCTTAAAACTGGTGAAAATATAACTGAATCTCTTTTCGGAAAGGTCTCGGCATGTTCTGCAAGCAGGTGAGGGTTGCATGTGCTGTGTGAATGCATCGAGATTTCTTTCTGGAGCACATTGTAAATCGTGGCGTAATGACATTTTCGTGCCCCGCTTTGAATAGGTAGGCATTTGTTGTGAGTGCTGCGAAAGGAGACCTCATTACTTACGACTACCAGTATCCTTTTCTAATCGCACATTGTCGTACCTCCTGTAGAAGGTACATTATCCTTTATTCCAGCAACGTATTCGACATCTCCGGTTATATCGGAGCGAATCCCCACAGAAGAACGCAGGCAGACAAACAACGCACGCTCGCATAAATCTGCTTTAAACATTCTGCACGCGTACACATCCATACATAGAACGAGAAGCGCCTTACTGTATCTCTGGATCTCCCTCCTTCCTGTCTCACTTTCCTGTGGCAACAGAATTCACGATATGACCCTCTTGGTTGTTAGTCTTTCGCGCAGATATTTTTTCACAGTCCCTGTGCGCACTATATGCATTTTTCTTCGCGGGAAAACTCA
>NW_021149678.1:5787-6250 GCF_002837175.3 Physeter macrocephalus
CTGTGCTGCGCACCCACAAGTGAGAAACGCGGAATGCACCGCAGTTGAACCACGGGGTACCCAGCGGAGTGGAAGCCATCGCTACTGCCGCTTGAGACAGAAGGCATTTGGTGAAAGCGAGCATCCACCGCCATCTTCACCAGTGTCGTCAACGTACCTGTGGCGAGTACATACGGCCATTCGAATGCACGTATCCACACAAAACACCCCTAGACGTCTGCGTGTCTCATCCAGACGTGTACACCATCCCACGGTGTGGTATATCAATATATTCATTGACTTCTCTAGTTGATATGTATTCTTCACCACGTATGTGGCCTTCCTATCCTCTATGCTACAAATCTAAAGAGGCACGGGTATGCACGAATACTTACATGTACACATTTTGTGGTGGGAAGGACCGTGCGCGCTGTGCTATTGCTTCTGCTATATAGAGATATACACAGACACGACGCAGATGAAG
>NW_021149679.1:0-818 GCF_002837175.3 Physeter macrocephalus
GGGGACCTCAGAGGTGAATGTCCAAGCCACCTCGCGGACGGTGAGTGTTCAGCCTCATTGCCCAGTGCTGACCCTCCTCGCAGAACGAGTCTTACACGCTGAATTACTCCTCGCAAGCAGTGAATGCGGCAACCGTTCATCCGCCCCAATCTATGGATTCTCAGATCACACAGCACTTTCGCACTGCTCCCTACCTGCGCCGGGTTCCGAGTGGGTACACAAGACGCCGTGCTGCACTGCAATCTCCAGCATGTAGGTGAGCCATCACACCCGCACGCGCTCGTAAACGCTTGGCAGTGTCACATCCCGGCTGCAAGTGGCATCGCCATGTCACAACAGAAGCTTCTTCGTACACGGCTCATTGTACAACGCTCCTGTACGAGGTTAATACACCTGCAGGGAGCAGATGCGTTCCATCGTCGTCGCCACACATGTTTGTGCGTCTTCGCTCTTCCGCTTCTGCTTCACTTCACCTGCGATCCCAGTACCTACCCGAGTGTGTTCCCGAATGTAGGTAGCCTTGTGACTGCTGCTGAGGTGCTTGCATTTGAATATCCTGTCTCGGTTGTGCCTCTCTGCACTTTTCTGCTGACAGCGTTGCGCTTATTTCCGGACGCTTGGTGTCACAATCGACGATTTCGTCTCGTTCGCCGATCCTTTCCGTGCTATTGCGGGCGTATCGCTGGACGCCGACGTGAAGGCCCACGTGATTCGCAGACCGTGTCTAGATTGCCCTGCCGCCTTCATTCTCTTTTCGTTCCAGCACACGTACCCACACGACTTCCTTGTTTTAATATCCCCGGCTAGTTCAGACCTTG
>NW_021149679.1:6005-6249 GCF_002837175.3 Physeter macrocephalus
CAGCAGCTTGTGTCACACTGGTGAATACCGCCACGCATTTCGCTATTGGTCTTTCACGTACAACGGCCAGACGCAGACGGTATTCGGCACTGCGTAAACTCGAAAGCGTACTCGCTGAGATTTGTTTCTCGTCTGTGATCGAGGGCATTGTGTTCCTGCTATTCGATTCCGACACATGTCGTGCACTGGTAGTGCCGCATCTCCAGGGTTAGAGCATTCCAGCTGACAAATGTTGATTGCTCTG
>NW_021149680.1:0-6248 GCF_002837175.3 Physeter macrocephalus
TCGGCAGGCGGACTCTCAACCACTGCGCCACCAGGGAAGCCCGAGATCTGTATTTAAGCGGGAGATCTTTGCCAGCAATAGGGAGGATGACTTGGGCTGGGGGGCGGGGGGGGAGGGAGAAGCTGGAGGTTAAGACACAGCAGAAATAGCCAAAGGAAATTGAGATAAAGGCATGAAGTAAGGCAGTAACAGACGTTCCTGGATTACCTGGCAAAATGCAGAGAGTGATGCAGTTAGAACAAGCTAGGGGAGGCACTAAGGACTAAGTCCTGGAAACAGACTCTTCTAGGGCCTGTGGGATGAAGATGTAGGAAAGCAGGCGAGCCACTGGCCCTGGGTCTCACATTCACCCCAGCTTTGGAGAGTTACTGTTAAGTACATGTGACGTTTTCAGTGGAGAACAGACATGCTAACAGGATTGGGAGAAGTAAATATTCATCTGACAATTGTAGTCTTGTGTCCCATTTCTAGACAACCCCAGTGTATGCTATTAATTCAAATGTTTAAAATTCTTTGTTTTATGAATAGCATTATTACACTACCTATGATGTTATGTCAAAAACTCATGAAGTCATTATTTAACATGTATTTAAAACACACCACAGTTTGCATTGGCACATTTTGACATTTCTTAAAATTTTAATACCAAGAACCTCAAAAAAATAAGTAGCCTAAGCCACTGAGACGCCCTGGCTCTAGTACAAAATAAGCACCCTTAGCAATAAAGCCTGTGGTTATCACATCACTCAGCTTTAGCTTTCTCTTACTAGGAGAGAGTTGTTTTTTTTTTTTTTACTCTGAGATACTTACCATCTTCTCCAGCCTGCTCCCAGATCTATAACCCTGTCCAGCAAACTAGTGCTTCCTCCATTCTTGCTTAACTCTAAATAGTCCTCCTTCAGGATGTCTTTTCCTGACTACTCTCATTTTCTTCCAGAAATGGCCATACTTGAGCTTGTTTTGTGAGTTCTCGGTTTCTGTGTGTCTGTCTTCTTAAAAAGGGATGCATGTTTACATATGTAGTGTAACTCCTCTTTATGGCCTTGCTACAATAGGAATTTTCACAAGCAATCAGAAAGTATCCCAATTTGTTGGTTCAAAGCCTGAGCCTTCTTTAATTCCTTCTTCCTATTGCTCTGCACCCTGTGGCCAGTTCTTTCTCTAAACACAGCTCTATGACCTGGTTCTCCCCTGTTCTAAACGTCAGTTAACTCCCCAAAGCCTACAGAATAAATCCAGCTTCCCCAGCCGGGCCTCACAACCTGCTAGAACCCTCAGCCACCATTCTAGTTTCATTCCTCACTAACCATGTTTTACCCCACACCACTGCCTTAGGTTCTTTCAGCTGTTAAGTCATAAATGCACAACTCAAGCTAACTTAACAACAAAATGATCATTTATTGGCTCAAATAACTGAGAACAAATCTGGGTGGGGTTGGGTCAGGTACAGCCTAATCTTAAGGTTCAAAAAATTTTTGTTGGGGCTCTGCTCTGTCTCCAACTATTGCTATTTCTTGTTCTGCTGAAGACAGACTTCCTCCCGCTCAGCAAAAAAAATGGTGAGCCTCTGGGTTTATATCATTTCAGCATAGTATTTTAAAGGAAAGAGAGAGAGCTTTTTTCCCAGTCTCCCTATATAAAGACCCAGAGACTCTGATTAATCCAGCTTGGTGTCTCACATCCAGCCGTGCCTGTGAACATGAGGTACTTGGGCCAGGAGGACCAGAGCTGCAACCAGGACAATAAGTATGAGAAAGCTTGCTGGGCAGGCAATGCCAGTCCACTGCAAAAAGTGTCACCCAAATGTGGCTAACACATCAGAATCACTTGAATTTCCTTCTAAGAATACAGATTTCTTGTCCTATTGCTGACCTAAGAACTCAAAATCTTTCCAGGTAAGGCTGATATTTACTAACTCCTGGACCGCATTCAATCCCCTCCATCTGAAAGGCCCTTCTCATCTCCCTCTTAGTCACCTCTCCATTCCTACTCATCCTTCAAGGCTTTGCTCAGATCCCATATCCTGTAGGAGGACCTCCCAAATTCCCAAAAGTCATCTGAGAATACTACCTGCTTTCTCTGACATGGTCAAAAATGGTTTTAGGAAGGAGGTGAGTTGTGGGTTGGGGTCTTGAATGATGGTCAGGGTTTTGATGACTATGGAGAATGAGAGAGTTTTCCATGTAAATCAAAAGGCATAAGCAAAAGTTATAGAGACCTTAAGTGCAATGATTATTTTGCATAGAATGAATAAATAGCTGAAACAGAAGAGTCATATAGGAAGTAGTAAAAGAAAAAGATTGATAGTCAGTTTGGCAGGCAAATGGTGGAATAACTTGAAAGCCAAAGTAAGAATTTTTCATTTTGTGCAGGATGCCAGAGTTTTCCAATATATTGATCTCTCCTCACTTGATGCAGCTGAGTAGGGCCTACCACAGAGAGGGCCCCTGAACCAGCCTCTTTCTGCTACAAGAATGCTCGTCAGTTTGCCGCTGTGCTCAGTAAAATTTACTATGCTTGACATGATGGGAAAAAGGTTGTGAAGGACTGAAATGGCAAACGTGAGCCACTGAAGAATTTTGAGAACAGAATTAACACGATGAGAGCAATGTTTTAGGAAAATTAGCTCAACATCAATACAGCTCAAATTCCAAATGATTTTCTGTCAGTATCCACTTAATTCCTTTACTGACAACATCACTTTCTTCTGACCCTAAAGACAGATTTGAACTCATAGACTAATTATTAGGAATGAGAAGGAAAGGAGGAGATTGATTTGCTCACTCCAAGTGAATAGCTTCCCATTTCCCCTCTAAAAATTTTAGAAACAAATTGACAGGGCATACGGAAAGGTACAAGGAGAAAACTGAGTTTTGTGAATGGGAGGCCATCTTATTTCAGAATATTAATTAGATATCAGCTGGGGAGAATATGCATCTATTCTCAGCATCCACATGATTTCCGGGAAAAGCAAGAGAAGAAAGTTGTGCAGAAAACAAGCCAGTTTATACATCCTGCTGAGCTGTGTTTGCATGGGGCTGTGCCAGTACTTTATTTGGAAGGCTATGAATGTCCAGAACGTCAGCTTTTCAAATCATGTTTCAAATGGATTATGTTTTTTAGATTTTCCGTTTTGTTGATCTCTTACGTGAGCAATTGAAAATTGTCCATAGTCTCATGACTTTCAATAATAAAAAAGAATGCCCCTCTAGTGTAGATATCAATGGATTTCCAGAGGGAGTTTTCCAGATTGGAGCTGCTAAAAGTAAATTCTTTGCAGCTCTATCAAGCTATTAAGTCATTCATTCAAAAGACTCACCCTGGCTCTAGAAATTGTGTGGTATCAACTTTTAAAAAAAATTTTAACTGGAAGGTTATTTACCAACTCTGGATTCATCTTGGACAGGATTGGGTCTAAGCTGTCTTCCAGTTTTCAAAAGCTATAAAAGTATACGTGTATAGGTCAGGAGACTTCATAACTTGAAGAAACTAATTCTAATTGCTTGTTATTATAGTGCTAAAAAAGGAAAAAAGCTTAACAGCTTCTCCTCCACTCTCAGATTATTATTAATTTAGCACTCTTTTGGGGTAATAAAGAGAAAATGAAGCCAAAATATTGGTAAGAGAGTGTAACAAGTTATAGTGGTAAGAGTGGTAGTAGTCTATGGTACTATATAGGTAGCTTATAGTGTTCTTGTTAATTTTTTGGTAAAAAAAAATTATAAATAAGATACCACAGCATACCAAAATCTTTAGATTAAGTTTATAGCTGTACATAGCTTTATTATTAATAAAAAGAAAGGATATAAATATGTTAAATAAGGATATAACTTAAGATATTAAAATATGCAATAAGACTACAACTCTGAGAAAAGAAAGAGGAAATAAAAATATTTTTAAAGCCAAAATTATGAATTAGAAAACAGAAGGAAAATTAATAATATATTCAATTAAAAATATATATATCAATAAAATAAAGGAACGTTTTATCAAGGAAAAGAAGTAAAAATATACAAACAATATTAAAATGAGAAAGGAGCTGGAATAAATAAGAGAATACCAATATAAGACTATCATGTTCCATTGTATGATAATAAATTTGACAATTTCAGTGAGATGAATGACTTGGGAGATTTATAAATAACCAAAATTTACTCAAGAAGTAGAAATTTTGAGTATGTCCATGAATGAGGAAGAAGCTAAAATATATGAAAAAATTATCTCCAAGAATGTCTCTGAAGTCAGACAATTTATCAGGGAGTTCTTATAAAGAAAGAATAATTACAATGTCATATAAACTGTTTTAGCTTTTTTATAGAGTTGGCCAAAAAGTTCGTTCTGGATTTTCCTTAACATCTTATGGAAAAACCCGAATGAACTTTTTGGCCAACCCAGTATATAAAAAGGAAATTATTAAAACTAAACTTTTCATTTTAATATGCATAACTCAGATTTAAAAAACGAGAAAAATAGCTCCAAAACAGAAAACTATAGTTAAATTTCAATAATCAAAAAAATTAGAATGATTTTTCAACGTAAAAATCCTAACAAAAATATTAGTGACTCAGATTGAGCAATGCCTTGAAAGAATGGTCCACCAAGGTCTAGTCACCATAGTGAGAGCCTAAGAACATGAGCTCTGGAATTCAGACTGCCTGCTCACTGATAGGTATGTTGTTAAAGTCGAGTGCTTTACTCTTTGTGCTTCAGGTTTATGGTCTATAAAGTGCAATTCGTAATAGGACCTACCTCTCAGGAATTTCATCAGGATTAAGTAAGGTGATACGTAGAAAGCACTCATCACAGTTCCCAGCACATAGTAAGCATTAAACAAATATTAGCTGTTGTCATCATAATACAGAAATGCATCATGATCTCTTAATATAATACACATCAACAATGGGTAAAAAAGTTTTAAAACAGAATGAATTTAAAAGATAAGGTTTTTGATAAAAGTCAACACTCATCCTTGATTATCCATTAACCATTAAAAAACTAGGACAAGGAGAATACTTCATTAACATAATAAAAATACTTAACCCCTCAGGAAACATTTCACTTAACAACTAAAGAGTTGAACATATGATTTGATTTAGCATATTATTTAACATGATAAAAATATGAAACATACAGAAGAGACATAACTATTGAAAGCAAGGAGAAATATAATTTTTTTTAACAAGAGAGGATTATCTCCTAGGAGGAAAGATGAGAGAGGAACAAGGAAAATTAACTGAGATACATTTAGAATGACAGTAGTTCAAATACACTGTTGAGTACAAAATGAATATACAAAATGAAAACTTTCCAAAATCCAAAAAGTAACCATTTAGAAAGCAGGACATGGGAAAAGGAAGACCCCACTCACCTCTGGAAAGAATAAACCAAACACAAAATAACTATAAATAACTCTAGCAAGAAGTAGGTTGTCCTTGTGTTAAAACAAGCAAACTAAAAACATAAAACCTTAACTTGATGAGAGATGTAGACTATCTGGATAAATGGAGAAACATACTGTATTCCTGGAGGGAAAAACTGAGTATATTAAGAAGATTTGTGTTCCCAAATTAATTTATATAACAATAAAATCAAAATTAGATTTTGGAGGAAACTGAACAAAATTATTCTCATGTTTAATTAGAGTAATAAACAGGAATGAACAGCCTTTACCTTTTTTCTGTTAAACAAAGGATAATGAGGAAAGAACAACAGATATTATAACATGTAAATCTACCTGAAATATGTTACTACTGACAGAGATCAGCAGCACAGATAAAACACCTTAGAACCTAACTCTATTATTTATAAAAATTTGATAAATGATAAAAGTAATATGGAGAAAAATCAATGGAGGAAATAACAAATTATTCCATAAATGATGTGTAAATCTTTGTTAGCTCTTTAGAAAGAGAATTTTCAATGCTAAGAGCATAGATAATTTCACATTGATTTAAAGTAAATGCAAAAAAATTGAACAACAACAAAATGATATTTATCTTCTCAGTAGATAGGAAAGGCTTACTAAGCACTAAAATAGTGAAAGAGTAGGTAAAGAAATCAGCTCAAAATGAAATGTTTGATACAATTACCTCTATAAAATTGGAAACTTCTCTAAGTCAAACCAAAAAGTAAACAAAAACTAAAAAGTAAACAACAAACTAGAATAGTATTTATAACAGATATAACAAAAGTTTAATAACTATATAAAGAGCTCCCAGAGATCAATATAAAGAATTACAAATTATCTG
>NW_021149681.1:0-548 GCF_002837175.3 Physeter macrocephalus
TCGACACGGATCCACGATTGGGATGCAGCACGTCAACGCTGAACTGTTTCCGCTGCAGCAGCGGGTTAGTTTTGAGCTTGCGAATCCGCAACGAAAACGCGCCGCCGTCCTCCATCGTCTTGGTACGGGAATAGCGGGAGAGAAAAAAAGGGAGAGAAAGAAGACAAGATGAGGAGAGAGAAAGCACTCCCTCTACCTCCCGGCAATGATCTCGCCTTGCTGTTTCCCCGGATTCTTCACTCTCGGTAACGGGAATGCGGACTGATAATGAATACTTTTCTCCCCAACACCGCCACTACTGCTGCCGGTGCTGCTGCTTCTGTGGCTTAATTTTGTTGTTCACAACTTGCAATGCGCGATTGTTATAGACAGACCGTCACCGCACAGCTGTATGTCCTCAACGAACTCGGGTCCACCGGCATAAACAGCGCCGCATGCCAAAGCCAACCGCGAACAACAAACAAATGCATCCCACTGTCCCCCACGCGCTTGCAGTCTGAGCGGGAACACTGCCGACCACAATCGGATCGTACCGTAGCAGTGTTTGT
>NW_021149681.1:5598-6248 GCF_002837175.3 Physeter macrocephalus
GCTTCTGGGAGGTGCGCCAATGTTGCAAGGAACCACTTCTGGGTAAAGGAAATTTTTGTAATCCCGATTACGAGAGCCACTGCCGGGTCCGTACGTCCTGGTCTACGCAGAGCTACATAAATCGAAATAGAGCAGATGTACGTATTGGGGCAGGGGTAGGTAGGGCTAATGCGATAAATAAACTGACTCGTCTGAAAGGACAGAAGAGTGGTCGGAGAGCGATGGGGGTGTGGAGAGATGGGATTTTCCGTTGTCGACCAGTCCTCGTCACCGAGGGACGTTGGTGAATGCAGCCACCGTAGTAATGGATACTCACCGGTGCGTAGAGTGAAGTCCGAACTCACTAGCTAGGGGAACAAGTTACGTGGATGCAGGTAAGTATCAACAGACAAATATGGGTTTGGAGATATCTTCTTAAGGCCAGCAGAAAAGCGACTTCCTAGGGAGTGCGTCACGTGGAAGATGACACACGTAGAAGTGGAGAGCTAAATACAAACAGGTAGGCGTCTGTGTTGGAGGCAGGTGAGGTAGGTGAATAGATCACCGGCGGGCAGACAAGCGTAGTTGGACAGGTAGCACACAGGATGAACCGGAGCGGTTCGTTCCGGCCCGTACCCTTGCAGGTTCTACGCAGAGAGGCCTCGCCATGC
>NW_021149682.1:0-2578 GCF_002837175.3 Physeter macrocephalus
CCCCGTCGCACAAGCCGTATCTGATTTTTTCGTTTCCACTCCGGCCCTCCAGAGATCTGCGACTCAAAGAAAAGAGGCGTGACCAGGTCGCAGAATGCGCGACGCACGACCGTGTGACAATTATGGTTGTGATCATAGCATACCCGTAGTCCCAACGTGATGTAATGGTCGCTTAACTCCATCGTCGCCTCTCGCTTTCCCCGTTTATGGTGAAGAACCCGATCGTCGCCCTTCGCTTTTCAAGGCAGGAGAGTGCTGAACTACCCCGCATGCGGAGAAGGCAGACTTTACGCAAGCTGCTTTCTGAGTGCACGAACAGCGCATTCCCGTTTTTCATATAGTGCCTTCCGTAATGTGCGCCTGTTTGTCTGCATGTTTGGACGACACGTTTCTGCATGGTAAGTTCTGACTTCTTATGCTGGAGAGCAGCGAAGAGTGGTCCCACTTTCTTGTTTGGAGGTCTTTCAGAGCTGCTACGGCTGTGTGACGGAGTAGCTGCGGCAGCAGCAGTTGCAGATCATCGCAGCAGCTATACAGCAGAATACAGCAGCAGCGGTAGTCGTGCGGCTGAAATCCGCAGCAGCGCCGCAAAGAACAAGAAGTATCACCGCGAGCACAGTGTTCACGAAGGGGCGACAGGGTCACCCAGTGCGCTTACAACAGAGAAACAGGATTCTATCGTACCGCCGCCTTAACAGCTGAATAATGTCAACAGCAACCGCGCGCTCCGCAGCAGTTCCAGAAGAAGCCACGTTCTTTCAAGCAACGCTGCAAATTATGTGCACGCAGCGCGTGCCCCTTATTGCAAAAGGATGCGCAACGATACAGCAACACGTTCGGCGTATTCTGCTGCTAGTACTGCAATTGTTGCCCGTGCCTCTCGAAAGCCTCAAGCATACCGCGGGACTAAATTCAGCGGTAATCTTGCTGCGACTGCGACATCGTTGATTGTTACTAGTAGTCGCAGCAGCGCCCACCACAGTAACCACTACACGTGCAAAAGTAGAAGCAGCGGTCGCTGCTGCAACACTTGCGCAGCACCTGGAGAGTTGAGTTTGGCCTTCCGGGAGGTTCGTTTGCGATCAGTAGCACATATGAAAAAAGTAGTTTGGTATGTTTTAACCTGAAGAGGCTGCGACTGCTGCTTTGTACTGCTTGCAGCTGATTTTCCTGAACACCACAGACGTCTGCATGGCGTTTTTTTTATTCTTGTAGGGCAGTTTTTTCCGCTTGTGCGTAGTGCGGCTGGCCCAGGGTTGAACAGGGTGGCATTGGCGAGGCTGCAGCCGGGATAAGAGCAGGTGGGCGTCCTGCAGCGCCCAAAAAAAGATTTGCAGCAGAATCAGCAACAGCGCTGAGAGTGATATCACCAACACGTGCGGCCGCAGGACTTCGACCTGCGTGAAACCTTCTTACGTGCAATTCCGTTTTTGTTGCAGAGGGCAGGGGCAGAGATACGTTGGTCGCAGCCTCGGTGCTTCTGATCAACACGACTTCGAGCGTTGAAGGGGTTCATCGCATGGCATACGTGGTTGCGTAGGGTGTAGAAAGATAGCCGCTGCTGCGTGCGGGGCAGAGGCGCCCACACTCGGTTCATGGCCTGTTACTTGGCTCCTGGCGGTGGTTCTGTGTGTTTGGATGCTCCACTGTTTTCCCGACGCTACGGCCAGTACAAATCTTCGCGTGGGGAGGGCTGACCTGACGTAGTCGTGGATGCCTCGGCGGTTTTTATGCCGTAGAGGCTATAATGATAGGTCCTGCATTCGACAGGAGGGAAACGTCAGAACCCGGTTTACGTCCTGGCACCGGGGTCTTGGCAGTGCCGTTTGTTTTATAGGTTTCGTACTTTTGGGAGGTAGTTGGGCCAGTGCGGTCTTCGGCGCTGGCTGGTGGGATGGTTTGCTTGAGCGTACCTGTGGATGCATGTGGTATACACATGAAAGGTAGTGTAGTAGCTGTTGCTGAGAAGGAAGAACCTGGTCTACGCTCTGATACGGGAGGTCTCTGCAATTATTTTGTGCTGTAATACTTCTCTTGTTTTTTTGGAGAGTGGCGAGTATGGATTTAGGCGTCGACTGGCAGGGTGCTTTGCCACAACGTACTTGTAGGTGCAGCCTGTAGACGCACCGATGTGCGACAGTGTGTGTGGGGAAGGAGCTTGATTGCGTTTTCTACTTGCGCGTCAGTGAAAGTATGTATCAGGTCTCATAACTGAGCTATGATATGCAGAATCAGAGGAGAGGCGACAGGATAACGAGGCGCTGAAGGAGCAGCAAGCCCAACGCATGACACACCCCTTAGCGTTGTACGGATGCGGGTTGCTGGCAACAGTGGAGACACTGAACACATTTTTCATTGATCTGTGGTCTCCATGTGCCTACTCTTTCCACCTGTGTGGAGGTCGTCTCTGTCGTGAGAGCGCATGTGCATATCGCGACCAGTAGATCTTGCGTAGACCTATACGTATCTCTTTGTACTTATTACCTCCTTGTGAGGCGCAAGCGCATCCTTGTGGCTTGATTTTTAGTCTCCTGAGTTTTTTCGGACAGGCGTGCCAGCTTTGGTAATACACGAATGT
>NW_021149682.1:3866-4316 GCF_002837175.3 Physeter macrocephalus
GCGGAAGAACAGGCTGCAGGAGGCCGCGGCACTGCGGATGGCCCTTGTGATGATAAGGAGGGAATAAATTTCCCTGCTTCTTCCCACCGGCGACGACGGCGGAGCAGCACGGGCAGGTCTTCATTTGTACATGAGAAGCCGCAGCCGCGGATATTAGTGAAACCGTGCATCTGGATAGCGCCGCAGTTTCCTGTTGAGGGATGGACAGTTGGAGGGGCAGGAGCCGCGGAGGCAGTACCACCAGCGCAACAAGCACCGGACGCAGTAGCAGGAGGGAAGGCAGCTGCTGTCTCGCTGCCGACGTATGTGGACGGCGCAGTACTGACCTCTTCTGAAACGTGCGCTAGAGGCTTACGTTCTTCAGAAAGTCCTGGTAAAGGCACAGTGGTAGGAGGTGGGGGTAGCGCTGGTGCTGCCGCTACTAGTGGTTTGCCTGGGTCACGGAATGAA
>NW_021149682.1:5953-6247 GCF_002837175.3 Physeter macrocephalus
GGACCAGAACGCCCAGACTTTTCCGGTCACAGTGCCCCGGTGACGGGAGATGAAAAATCGGGTTTTACGGGGACCCAAGCAGCAGGGTGTCAACGGGGAGAAGCGGGTGGTCTGGCCTCCGCGTTCGCTTCTGCTTGTTCTGTGCGCGCTGCTGTTGCTGTAGTGGACAACGAAAAGGTACGTGACGACGGAAGCAGCGTCTCGCAGTGTACGGCAGGGGCAGGCAGCTGCTCTTCTTCAGAAGAAGACGACGGGATGCGTGCCCTCCTGGCTCCCCACCAGAGCCGTCGCCAT
>NW_021149685.1:0-6245 GCF_002837175.3 Physeter macrocephalus
CCCTATCCCACCCCTCTAGGTGGTCACAAAACACCGAGCTGATCTCCCTGAGTGGATGCACTCTTAAAAGACTACATTTCAGATAATTCCTGGTTAACCAGTGCTTTCCTTTTCCTCTATAAATAGTGCTGGCTTAGAAACAACCCCAAAGTCCATCAGCTGATGACTGGGCAGACAAGTTGTCGTCCATCCGTACAATGGAATCTTATTCAGCCATAAAAAGGAATGAAACACTGATATATGCTACAATGTGGATGAATCTTGAAAACATTATGCTAAGCAATACAAAGGGCCAAATATGGTATGATTCCATTTATAGAAATGCCTAGAATAGGTAAATCTATAGAGGCAGAAAGTAGGTTAGTGGATGCCACAGTTGGGGTGAGAGAGGATGGGGAGTGACTACTAATGGGTGTAGGGTTTTCTTTCAGGGCCGATGAAAATGTTCTAACAGTGATGGTTGCACAGCTCTGTGACTAGATTGGAAACCACTGAATTGTACACTTTAAATGTGTGAAGTGTCTGGTATACACTTATAGCTCAGTAAATCTACTTGAAAAAAAGGAAAAATATGTGCTGGCTGATCCCTACAGCTAACAGATCTCCTATTAACCGAGTTGTCAGTCTACCAAGAGTCAGTAACTTAATTATTTTAATTAAGCAAAACAAAAGACGATGCATAAACCAAGTCTGTACATAGTAAGGAGTGATTAAGAAGGGTTTAAAGGAGAATCACTAAAAATACTGCCATGAAACTGGAAAGCATTGGGGAAATACTGTAACCATCCAGAATAATTCTTTGCTCACTGCAAAAGTAGTAGTGGTTTCTACACTTTGCTTCAAAGACGCTGGAGGTGGGGTGTTAGACGATGGCTGTGGATGAGCTAAGAAGGGGGAGGTGGGCTGCTGCGCCTCCCGCACCCAGAGAAAGAAACAGCCTCGGCTCCACGTCGGAAGCTGAGCAAATGGTGTCCGTTTATGTGCTTTCAGTTAAAACTCATTTTATGATTTCCTGTGTCATCTGACTTAAAAAAATATGATTCGATACTGTTCAGACAAAGTATTGCACGAGGGCAGCATTTTGGATCTTGCTGCCTTTCCCCACTCCACCTCTCCCCATTCCGTGGTTTCCCCAGCTAGATGCTCTTCAAAACTGTGTGTAGATCAGAATCCCCTGGAGCGCTTGTTAAAACGCAGATTGCTGGGCCCTACCGCCAGGGGTCCTGATTCAGTAGGTCCCGTGAGAATCGGCATTCCGAGAGCGTCCCCAGGAGATGCTGAGGCTGCCGGTCCCGGGGCCAGGGCTCGAGCTTCCCATTCCTCCCGCATCCTTCCAATCCTCTGCACTTACGCACGCCCCATCTTTGCGATGCATTTACAACTGCCACGTACTTACACAGCCGTGGGTCAAAGTTCCAAGTAGGAAATGTGAAAGCAAATGTTACATGCAAATGCCACTTGTCCAATGCTGCTTATTCCCAAGTCATCCTTGAAGTCCTCCTGCTCCCCTCAGTTCTAAATGTTGCAGAATTCCAACCTTTGTCTTGTTTTAATAACGAAAAGCTTTCCTTTGAAAGTTCATCTCACATCGCTCTGGTAGGTGATGATGGGGGCGGGGGAAGGTGACAATGGGGTGAAGACAATGCCCACCCAACGGGGACACAGAAAACCCCTCTGATACTGGGTACTTCTTCTATGTGAATCGTGGTCTCAAAAGGCAAACGCTCTCCTGGTGGCCGCTCCCCCGAGCTGCAGAGGTGTTCTGGGTTGTCTCTGCTCCTTGAGCTTTGTTCACCATGCTCGCTTGCAAGGGCGTAACAAAGTGCCACAAACAGAGTGGTTTAAACACCAGAAATGTATTCCCTCCCAGTTCTGGAAGCTACAAGTAAGATCAAAATGTTGACGGAGCTGTGCCACCTCCGAAGGTGCTAGAAGGTCTGTTCCGGGCCTCTCTCCCAGGTTCTGGCTGTTCTTGGCTTGTGACAGCAGAACTCCAGTCTTCACAAGGCGTTCTCCCTGGGTATGTGTCTGTCTCTGCGTCCAAACTTCCCCCTTTTTAGTAGGGCAACAGTCATACTAGATTAGGGTCCACCCTAGTGACCTCATCTTAAGTTGATCGTCTGCAAAGACTCTCTTTCCAAATAAGGTCACTCACAGGTACTGGGGGTTAGGACTTCAACGACTTTTCGGTGGCGGACACAATTCAACCCATAACGTTCATGTTTGCAGAATGGCTGTTGAAAACCTCACCGGGGCCAGGCCAGCTTGTCCCTCTGGCGTCTGAGCTCTGTCACTGCTGAATTGCTTCTTTGCACACTTTACTCGGCAGTGACATTGCAAACCAGCACTGCCTTGGTCCCTAGCAAGTCTTTGCCCTTCTGCCAAGCTCAGCTGTGCTCATGGCCACAATGGCATCCGCCCCTCCAGATGGGATAAGCGGCTGATGGCGGCCAGCTCACCTCCTGCGAAGCAACAGGAAGGAAAACCAACCAGGCGACTCATCTGCCCTCAGGTTCCCCTCATGACTGAGTTTCCCAAGCAGATTCTGGACCCAGATCCTTGGTCTTTGACCAAGTAAAGTGATTTTACTTTAAGAGGACTCTGACCACTGAGTTGCCATGTTTCTTTCCTGCATGAATAAGCGTGTTTCTAATTCCTTCTCTAATTCATTTTACCCTTGTGGAGAAGACCACTCAGAATCCAAGACTTGGCATAAAGACGGTTTTAAGCTGAAGACATTTGAGATTCAACAGATGCAGAAAAAAGCCTTCCTGAGCTTCCCTTATCTGACTAAAAGCAACTTCTGGGAAATGAAGCTACCATAAATCCCCTCTCTGGGGGAGTTTTATGGTCCTGATGGAGACAGAAAGACTGATCATACCTGTATAGACAACCATTATCAAAAACGTTCTTATCTCCTGTCTGCTCTCCTAAAAACCCGTTTGTTTTTCTTAAATAAACCTATTTGTTTTTCCCTTAGAAGCTGTTTCTCCCCACTCCCTTTTCCCTGCTAGGTTAGGTCTGTAAACCTTTAACTATTTAAGGAGCCAGATAATTCTTCTGTTGGTTCCTGTATGCATATGAAATGAACCCTTTTCTCCTGTTAAAGGGTCTTTTGTTTAACTGGTGATTAAACACCTACACCCTCTAAGCAAACGTGGTCATCTTGTTTGTAAGGAAACAAGAAACAGCTTTGCTCCCCCTAGTGGACAACGGAAGGTTCGGTCCAAACAGCAGGCCCGCACACTTGGATGGCCCGCCACCAAATCCTGGTTCTGCTACCTTCCAGCTATGCGACCTTGGGCAACCCATTTGATGTCACTCTGAGTCTTTTGTGCCCCCTGGAAAATGAGGATAGTCATGGTTCCCGTCTACCGCTTGTGGGGGATGAAATGAGTTAATATGAGTGAAACTTAGACCAGAGCAGGTGTCGTTAATAAATGTTAGCTCATCGTACCTGCATTTCGCAGCAGAGGGCCCCAATTTATTTTTTCTAAAGTGATCTCACATGGGACACCAATTATACTGCCAGTTGTTGAATACGTGTTGTATGGCTGCCGCAACTCTAGGTATTTTCTCACTTAACCCTCAGAACAATCCTGGGCGTTGGGTGTTACTATGCTTCGACTACTCTGAGAAAATGGAGAGTTAGCCAGTTCAAGTAACTGGTACCCAGCTAATGAATGATAAAGCCGGTAGTCAAGCTGTGTTCTCTCTGACCCTGAAGCCCACACTTTGAAACGTCACTGTTTCTTCAATCATTAAATACTTATAGAGCACCAACCAGGAACCATGGAAATACACATCTGCTTCTCACGTTTACTATGAAAGTTTAAATCTTAGGAGTGAAAAGGTGATGCATCACAGGCCACCCGCCCGCCCTCTTTGTCCCCTACAGTACAGAGGTCTTTGTGGGGCAAAGCTGGTTAGGAGACAGTGTCTCTGTGCTTGCCATCAGCTTCTCCCCAGACTGCCTCCTCCTTTCTTTAAAAACCTTTTTACCTGGAAAATAAAGTCCTACCTTTGTACTTGCCAGAAGGCGGACGGCCTTGTACTTTTTCTCCACTGCGTGGTAAACTGCTCGATCGTATTTATACGCATACGTTCAGCCAACATTTATCAAACACCAACTCTATGTCCGGTCTCTGCCCAGTCCTGAAGACATAGTCCCCGGCGTCAGGGACAGAGTGGGAATGACCTACAGATAAAAATGTACGGCCGTACCCATAATGCACAGCGATGCTTGTTAACATGGTCACCTGCGCCAAATGCCAGACTAAGCGGCGATTCGGCGTGCTTGTGGGAGGGGAGGAGTCACGCTAATTTTACAAGAAAATTAGCATTTGACTGAATAGGAAAAGCAAGGAAGAGCATTCGAGGCCCTTGGGACAGAGGCAGGAAAGCGTGTCCTGTCCGTGGGAATGGGGCGTTTTCTGCACGTGGCCAGAGTATGGGGAGAGATGAGGTGCAGACGGCAGATCGAGACCAGATTGTGGAGCGTTTTGACGGCATCATGAAGGATGTGGACCTTGTCCTGTAGGCCAGAGGGAAAAGCTGGCCCCGATGTCTTTTAAGCAGGGACGCGCCTACGACCAAATGAGTCAACAAGCCTGGGATCCCAGGGAGGCTGCAGGTGAGACTCCCTGGACGGATAGGTGGGTAGGGGCTGGAGACCACGTGGCTCCACGTGGAAGTCGAGGCTGCAGTTGGTCGTTCAGGGCTGTTGAGGCACCGTGGGGCGTTCGGTGTAGATGTCAAGCAGGCTGTTGGGGACCTAGTGGCTAGCAAGGCTGCAGATCAGGGTGGCCACACTTAGCAAACAGATGCTCAGTTCAACTGGAATGTCAGATAAACAGCAAATCCTTTTGCAATATTTGTGTGTCCCATGCAACATCTGGGACAACGAATCTTTTAAAAGTGTAAGTATATCCAAAATGGTACCTGAGACATACTAAATTAAGATTAGTCATTTATCTGACATTCCAGTTGAACTGGGCTTCCTGTATCTTATCTGGCGACCCTACCTGAGAGGTACCAAGGTGGCACGCTCTGGATCCTGGCCCCTTTCCCTACCATGCCAGGATGTGGAGCTTTTATTACTAAACCTGGGATGGCCCAGGCAGACTGGGATGAGTCTGAGTTGCTCACTCAAGGCTGAACAGACGTTGGTCAAATTGAACTGAGAGAATTTTCTGACCCTTCTGAAACCTCTGGGGGCCTTCGGTTGGGGCTGGTGCTCTGTGCCCCGTGAGGAACCGCAGACCACGCCAGGCCAGGGGTCCACACCCCAGAGACCACTGTCTGCAGCTCCACGTCTTCACGACGTCATCCGCTGCCTTGACCGTGCCGATGAATTCCAACCTTTATTGGAATTTTCCTGTGGTTTGGATTTTTTTCTCGAGAAGAATATTTGCTACTGATTTAGTCCTGTTTTAAAATTCTGTCCGGTCGAGATGCTGTCCTGTTTTCATCTCTGTGTGACTCTTCCTCAGTCATTTCCTTTCTTCTCAGTTCACTTGAGTCCACCTCCTGCAGTTTACTTATCAGAGCGACATACACCACAGGCCTGGACTCGGTCCTGACATCTCCTTAGATTTAATCCCAATGCTGTTTCTCTGTCAAGCAGATGTGTATTAAAATGTGCATAAGAAAAGAAGCAAGCTGGGCTTATTTAGAAATTTCTTCAATTTGCACAAACTCCATTGGTAGAAGAGATTTTTTTTTTTTTTCTATAAGAACCCACAACAAACGTATGTTAATAGCTTCTTAGATCAAGACAGATTCCTATTTGGCCATTTCTGCCATCATTTTGCCCCACTGGCAGGGACACAAAAACGGTGATTGAGTATTCAAAGATGCAGAGACATCTGTGGCACGTTGGAGCTTTTTTCTTGATTGTAGGATCTCTTTGCTCCCAGGAATGAGTGACTTCAACAGCCTGTTAAATGGTTTTGTCCAAATTGAAAGAGTTTGCTTTTTTTTTTTCTTGTCCGGTATTAGAACATTTACAAGGTGTTAGAAATGACTCCAATTTCGACTCAGGTCTTTGGGGCTTGTGTGTGTGTTTTAAAACAGCTTATTTTCAGGCATAGAAAACAAACGTATGGACACCGAGGGGGGAAAGGGGGGGGTGGGAGGAATTGGGAGATTGGGATCGACATATATACACTATCGATACTATGTATAAAATAGATAACTGGGGGCTTCCCTGGTGGCGCAGTGGTTGCGCGTCCGCCCGCCGATGC
>NW_021149686.1:0-568 GCF_002837175.3 Physeter macrocephalus
AAATTGGATCATTTGTAGAGACGTCAATGGATCTAGAGACTGTCATACACTGTGCAGTAAGTCAGAAAGAGAAAAACAAATATTGTATATTAATACCTATATGTGGAACCTAGAAAAATGATACAGATGAAATGGTTTGCAGGGCAGAAATAGAGACACAGATGTAGAGAACAAGCATATAGACACCAAGGGGTGAAAGCCGTGGGGGTGGTGGTGGTGGAAGGAATTGAGAGATTGGGATTGACATGTATACACTTATATGTATAAAATACATAACCAATAAGAACCTGCTGTATAAAAAATAAAGTAAAATTCAAAAAATTAAATAAAATTAAAAAAAATAAAACACGAAACAAGTTCTTTCCTTCCCATAGATGTATTTATATGCATGAATTATTTCCATGCTTATATCTATAAATATAAAAAAGAGGAATAAAACCTACCTCGAACTAAAAAAGAAAAAAAGAAAAAAAGAACAGAACCCACCAGTTATACAGAGGAAAACCCTATCAGGGCACTTGCTCCAGTGGTAAACAATTCTGAAGTTGGTCAGAGGTGGGGAATCGTC
>NW_021149686.1:1737-4070 GCF_002837175.3 Physeter macrocephalus
ACAGAACACCGTCAGTATGGGAATCGCAGGCCCTGTTTCCCGCAGGTCTGTCTTCAGGATCAGGTGAGCAAATCCAAGCAGACTTGCAGCAGAGCCTGGGGATGGGCTCCGTTTGGTGGGTCCCCCTGTTTCCTGAATCTCGGAAGGAGCAGCTCCAGCGGGCAGTGGCAGCTTCATCCCACACTTGGAAGCATCCAGACCTCAAGGCCCAGCAGCCCCCGAGCCCTGTGTCTGGGCCCCCGGGAGGCAGACGGGACAGGCCTGCGTCCTCCTTGCCCTCTTCCTGCCCAGAACATTCGAGGTCCAGGCCGTCATTAGGGAGAAGCAGGGATGGGGGTGTCTCATGTGGGAAGAGGACACGGAGCAGAGTGTGTGCGTGGACGTCCACACGGGGAATGTGGGTCGGTGGGGCGCGGGCTCTGGGAGGGGCAGACGGGGGGCCTGAGGAAGCAGGGCGGGGCCGGGGGTCCTGGCAGACGGGGGGCCTGAGGGAGCAGGGTGGGGCCGGGGTTCCTGGGGTGGGTGCGAGCTGTGCTTGTGCCGGGCCTCAGACTCCACGGGGCTTCCCTCCCTTGGTCACTGGGGAGGAGGGGTCGAGCAGCGTTGATGGAGTGACCACTTGTGTCTCCAGGCCCTGGCAGCCTCGGCCCTTCTGGCTCTGGGTCGGGGACCCTGAGGACTGCAGGTCCAGCTGTGCCCACAGGGAGGCCTGCAGGGGTCGAGCAGGAAGCACTGGGTGGTCTCGCCTGTGCGGAAGCTTCCGAGCCAGTGTCCGGGGGGAGCTCTCACCTCGCACGTGGGTTTCAAGTCCACAGCTCAGATCACCTTCTAGCCGCTTGCTTTGTTTTCTAGACACAAAGTCCTAATATCTCCTATGTCCCCTGCCCGTGAAAAGGCACGTCTGATCTGGCACCAGGTGCTGCTTCTGGTCCCTCCTAACTAGACACCCAGCAGCCAGTGTCACCGTGTCACAACTGTCAGGGGGTGTGAGGCGTGGGGTGACGAGAGCACAGGGTCCAGGCCCACGAGGGGCCGTGCCATCCACGGAGCCGGTGCTGTGGCTGTAGGTGTTCCCTCCCCCACCCCGCGGGCAGAGACCTCCGTCCCCTTCCAGACTGTTACCAAGTGAAGTCATGTGGACCCTGCTCGGTCCCTCGCCTGGCGAGGCGCTCTGCCTCAGCGGGGAAGGTTTCCTTTTTCCCTGGGGATGCAAGTAGGCAAATAACAAAACCAAAGCTGAGACCACTACAGCACAGGCTCTGTTCAGTGGCCAAAGAATGGAGAAGCGGGAACTAAGTTCACAGATCAAGTTCTCGCCCTCCTGGAGAGAGTGCTTTAATTTTAAAGAGTAAAGATAAAGGGAGGAGGAGTGAGGCTAACGATGGGGTGAAGAGGCCTTCCGAGGAAGGGCAGGGCTTTTTCCAAAGGGGTGGGGCACCACCTCCTTTTACCAGTTTCTGGTCGTTCATGTCCAGTCATGGCCACCGGTAGGTGTGTCACTGAATATGCTGATATAGTAAATTCAACACGTGATGAGACTCAGGGTCTGTTGGAGGTCACATTCGTTGCCATCTTGGTCCCAGCTGGTTCCATCTGTTTGTTTGTTTGTAGCTTCCTTTCTTATCTCTGGACCCCTTAACTTAAATACTTAGGTGAACTCCTGCTGAAGGTGGGGGGTGGAGGACAGCCCTGTGAAAAGTGGGTGCACGGGTTTTGAGCAGGGCCTGGAGCAGCTCTGACACTTGTTGTCAGAAGCCCGCACTGGGGCCTGTGGTCGGCTTGCGGAGGTGGTCATCCGGGGCACGTGTCGGGGAAGGTTCTCGGTGTTTACACAGAAGATGTGAATGTAGGCCCAGATGCAGAGCTGCCTGCGGACGCTGCTACAGAAACCCCTGATTCTTTCCTGAGAAAAGTGGTGGGGGGCATTCAGGCAACAGGGCAAACTGCTTGCTCTAGATGTTCCTGTGGGGAAGTGGGGAGATAGCAACAGGGTCTCAGCCTGCATAACCCCAGAAGCCCTCCCAGGACAGCTCCAGAACCGCTTCTGGAATGGCAAGGAGAAGTGGGTCTTCCACCCACTAGACGTGGAGGAGAGGGCTGGGGTCTGCAGGGTCGCCCTCACCTTCAGGGACCGGCTGGGAGGCTCCCAGGACTTGGCACATGCTTGTGGCTTGTGTGCTCACAGCTGAGATGGGTCACAGCATGCAGTAGGGATGCACGGGAGGGAGGGCCCCTGCTCCTGTCACCTCATGACCCTCCATGTCCCCTCCTTCCCTCGAGGGTCTCTAGGGTGTCTCTTCCCCTAGCCACAAAGGGCAGAACCACGACAGTTA
>NW_021149686.1:4897-6244 GCF_002837175.3 Physeter macrocephalus
GCAGGCCCTAACTGCAGCAGGTGAAGGCAAGGACTGGGGGTGCTTGGCTACTTGTCCCCCAAAGACCCAGAATGTGGCCTCTGACTTCATGGCTCCACCTCCACCTGGGCTCACCTGGGGGGTCGCTGCAGGGAGAGTGCATCCTTGGGTGATTTTCCAACTCTCCCCACCCCCAGCTTCACGCCCTGGGCCCCCCTGGCCCAATAATAGTCTTTAAATAGTGTCTCTCACCCAACAGGCCTACGTGGGAGATTTTAGTATTGTGTGGGTGTCCAGCGCCCAGCGCCCATGTGTCCTGGGTGTCTTGGGAGGGGAGGGAGCCTCGCTCTCACGTTCCTGCCCCAGTGCACCTGGGGTCAGGGCAGCAGCCCCAGGCTCTGTTCTGGCAGAAGCTCCCTCTCTGTGAACAAGTCTTCCCCCACTCCCGTTATCCTCACTGGAGGCTCAGGAGGCCACACAGCATCGGGGCACCTCCAGCACCAGGACCCCACCCTAGGGAACTTCTCAAGAGCAGGGACCAGGCCTGGGGGAGGAGGAGAGGAGGGGGGCGGCCTCTTCAGGATCCCTGAGGCTAGGATGCCTCCTACGCAGGAGGGCCTTGGACTCAACTTAAGTACCACCCGGGTCTCCTACCCCTCCCTGGTAGGGGGGCTCTTCAGATTCCAAGGCCCCAAGATCCTCCTCATCGACCTCTGACCCCAACTGAAGAGTCGGAGACCCAGAGACCCCCTCCCCAGCTTCTTTTTTCTTGGAGGCTCCCAGAATTGCCTGAAGCTGTTCTACCCAGGGTTTATTATGGTGAAGGATGCAAGTTAAAATCAGCGAGGACAGAGGCAACGAGCAGGGGCCAGCCTCCTCGGCTGTGGCAGCCCAGGGAAGCCCACCTGAGTCCTGAAGTGCAGGGTTTATTGGGGTCTGTCACGTCAATGTGGGGACCGCCGTGTGCCTGACCTCGGCCTCCAGCCCCCGGGGGCGACTCAGGAAGCCCCACCGTGCATCATGCCGTCAGCACAGACCAGCCTGGAGAGAGGCCCACGGAGCACGGACACTCCCGTCAGACTCAAGGTGACCTCTGGAGCCAGGACAGAGGCCCGGCCTCTCTGTGGGCAGGTGAACCCACACCGCACGGGCCCTGGTGCAGTGCCCGTTCCGTGGGGTCAGCTGGGTGCACGCAGGTCAGCCAGTGTCTGTGTCTCAGCCTGTGACCACTGACCACACTCCTGCTCTGCTCACAAGAGCGAGGCCAACGGAGGGACAGCGGGGGTGGGAACAAAGCCGGGTCAGGGTCAGGCTGGGTGAGAAAGGGTCCAAGGAGCGAGAACCCAGCTGCCCTTGCCTGGTGAGCCG
>NW_021149688.1:0-1123 GCF_002837175.3 Physeter macrocephalus
GTTCTTCGTCTAGGCATTTGGTTTGTTATTCACAGAAACGGGAGCACAGGAGCACCGCCAGAGATTTGCACCAGAGCTCTGACGGTACCATATAACTGCCGTTATTCAATGTACAGTCTTACATTACGTCAAACCCACTCATTCTATGTCATGCCCTGGTGAGGCAACAGCTACCGTGACTAGCCCGAATCGCGAATGTGCCTCTCCTGGCTGAGCATAAAACGAAACTGATAGAGAGCATGCATTTGATTTGCTAAGCTGAGTGCAGACGCCGCTAGGGCCAAGCACCTCCCAATCGTGCACTAAGAAGACGCAACCTGACGAGTAGCCATGCGCTCACTTCAGTTCGACCTAAAAAGAGCCGTCCAAGAGCGCGCCGTCCACGCACCTTCTCTGTGGTTCTGTGCTACGAGACTCCCCTGGAAACTGCTAAGTCCTCTTCCCATGCTTGCTCTCGCCATGACGAGCTCCGCTCTCCAACGACGCATCCTCAGTACATCCCCCCACGATGCGTAAACATGCGTCTGTCGAGCCACATCTGTCCACCCTTCGTCAACTGATAGGCATCCATAGGAGAGCCTCTTTGGAGACATTTGTTTCGCCTGCAGAACGTCCGCGTTAAGCTCACCAGCTGAATTATTTACCTCGGGAACTGATTGCCATGACAGTTTCTCCACCCTCACACCCTATCGCCGGTTCATACAGTTCCATTCGGTTTCCTCGTTCCTCTACGTCGCTGCCCCATATCCTGCTGGACGGGCACTCAGCCGCCAAGTGATTTGCGCCAAGCATCGTGCCACACAGTACCCTCCAGCACCAAAGACAGGGTCACATCATTCCTGGGAACTATTACACTCCCACTCTGACGACAGCTGACGTCAGCCTTGTTGGCTTCAACCTGTGCACATCCCATGCATCAATGGCAAACAAGGACCATGTAACACTCCCTCGCATACATATCTGATCGTAGAATGACGTATCTTTCACAGGGTTTCGAAGTGCAGTGTGCCACAGCAGGCGGTCAAGATGAGAACGTCTGCTCTCTATCAAATCCGTGAAGCAGTAGTGAATCGCCGTCAGCACCACGGTTCCCCTGATAACGATATTGGGTGCATCTCTACGA
>NW_021149688.1:5926-6241 GCF_002837175.3 Physeter macrocephalus
TACACCGGGATCTGATCAGAAGCTGAAAACTACCTCGCTTGAATACGGCTGTGTTCAGAACTTCTCGGCACGGCAACGAGGCATTGCCTGAAGTTGGTGCAGCACGTTATACACGCCAGTACCGCGGTTCGTGCCCACGCAAGATGTTCACCATGTCAAAGAACACAGTAACGCGCAACGACGTGTCAGCTGCACCTTCGTAAACTCCAGATCAGTCCGGGATTCTGATCTGGCTTTACACGAAATCTCGATTATCTCGTTTTTCTTTTGAAATACGGTCTGCCTCGTCAGCCTCAATCTAACACACCCCAGAAC
>NW_021149689.1:0-3544 GCF_002837175.3 Physeter macrocephalus
CAGCAGCAGTGGTGGCATGACAGCCTACGAGTCCAGTACCAGTGGCATCTAGTGAGGCAGTAATAGCAGGCTTTCCAGCTGGATCAGTTATATCAGCAGCAGACCTGGGAAGTTGTACTATAGCGAAGAGCAGGTACCACACATCGCTCGAGAGCGTGAGTGTAGGGAGCAGCCAACTTCGTCGTGCAACAGATGCGCTGCCAGCGGGAACCTTAGCAGCAACTGTGGCTCGATCATCTTGTATTTACTCTTGCAGACCCATGCCCACCCACCTGGTTCATCGTACCGCTCCCACTTTTGTTCTCGCTTGTTCCTGTAAAACGACTCGTTTGATCGCAGAGGTTCCACATTGGCTGTTACTGGTTGATAGAATAGTGTTATATTATCGCCGTATTGAGCATCCCACTCGTACGTTCTTGCGGCGGTAACAGCCACTGGGCACTGAACCTGCTGCTGTTGAGACTTCATGTATTGGAGCAAAAGCTGCGGACGACTGAATTACTTCACGTCCAACTGTACGAGTCTAGCACACAAAGCTCTTCTATACTGCTACGCACGCATACGGATAAAACAGCAGCAGCAAGGTCCCGGGATCGTCCTAGACGTAGTGGCACTCGCTGCTGCTACGCTCGTTTCCGCCAGTTTACCCCTGTAGTCCCGCAAGCCCAGCCCCCAATGTAGCAGACGGGTGGCGAACGGCAGCAAAGCGTGCTACCAGCCTTCGTCCACCGTACTGCCGCAGCAGCCACAGGCCATTATATTGAGCACATGATAAATATCGCCACCGGCTTCCGCATATTCGTATCGATGTTTTGCTCAGATCAATGCACTGCTGACGGTGCCCCGGGTACGTTTGATGCCGTTACAAAACCTCCCTTTCCCAGACCCCACGGCACGAGCAAGCTGCAGGGGCTTGTGCGACTAGAGTTTAAGGGAAACTACATCTCACACGTACTGCCGCTGGTGCTTGCACTGCTGAACCTCGTACTCAAGTAAAAGCGCCGCTGCGGCGCCTTAGCTGCGGCGTCTTAAGCTGGTGCTGCCGCAGCACCTAGAACTGCTATTTGTGGTGGCGCTGCACATCGTTATAGTGGTGCTACTGCTGCTAGTTAGTCTCTGCGGGTACTGGACTGGTGGTGACCATGTGACTGGCTGTGCAACTGTGTACTGTGCTGCAACGCCTGCTGCTACCTACAGCGCTGCTTTCGCTCGTGTTTTTTCACTGCTCTAAAGGTACTTACACCGCTGCCTACGCCGCTGAAGGCGCTACTGGTATGGCTCCTTGCTATTGGCGACACTGCTAATCGTTACATTGGCGCGTATGCAGCTGCGGCCTTCCGTTGCTGCTGCTGTCACTGTTGCAGCGTGGACAGCGCTGTAGCGCCTCTTGCAGCGCAGACAGCGCTGTCGCCCTCTTTTTTCCAACGGTAGCCCCTGCACGGCATGCAACAGGGCTGTAGGCCCCAAGGGCCGATACGTGGAATTCCTCTGCACACAAATGCACGACTCTACTGTGTGAAACAGTGAGGCCAGCTACTGCAGCACAGGTTAACTGAAACGTGCCAGAGGCCCCGTATAGCTCGCTTGCCTACCCAAACGGAGACGGCCAGTACCAGGAGAGCTGCCAGCCAGGCAGCACCAGCGTCCCCAGTAGCGGAGAGCAGCGTCTACAGTAGCAGCACCAGTAGTGTGAGCACAGGCAGCGCAAGACATCCAGCAGCCTCTCCAACAGTGTTGTTGCATCGAGAGATAGAGTAGGGAGTGGAGAGACAACTTCGGTTCGCTGCTGGCGCATGCACACAAGCGGGCGTGCGGCGGTGTGCTCCGTTAAGAAGCTGCCGTAGCTTGTGTCTTTTCCTCCATCCTTGCGTGTGTCCCTCCACCCGTCTTTCTTCGCATTTGTACTAACTTGTGCTTCTTCCCCCATCCTTGCCTGAGTTCCTCCACCCGTTCTTCTCCGCACTTTTCCCCGGTTTCCTTTTTGTGCTGCAGTTCTTCGCTCGCGCGTGCTACAAACTGCGGTCAGCGCTGCCGTCTTTCCACTTTTTGATAATCCCACTCTATCACGTTTCGTAGGTCACGGCATGCCACTATACTTCCTCCACTGTGTCTATTCCCGTATACTGGCGTCGAGATATGTATGTGTGCGACCTGGAGATTACCACCGACTTATGTACGTGTACATCACTCTACAACGGCGCCCCTACACACCATGTATGTACTTGTCGATCAGTAGCTGCGTGTAAGGTACGTGTACACATTCCCATGTATTCGGATCGGCACGTGTTGCGGGGTAGATTTCTTCATTACTCCAGCAAAGCTAGACACAAAGGGTCTTCTCGCTCTCTTCATGCAGGAGGGGCTGCGACTAGTCCCCTTATATCGCGCAGTGCAGCTTCGTCAGTTCGGTGCATACTTCTATCTGGATGATGCGCGTCTGTCTGCAAAAGCATCTTCCCGTCGTCACCCACTCACTTAAGCATAATTGTACAATTACACTGTACACAGATATCGCCCCCTGTACGTGTATGTCAGCACCGTCGGATGCACGGTGCATGCGTACGTTGAAGCGACCTTTCACCCAGCATGTGGCCATGCGTGTACGAGTCCATGTGTACCTGTGATGGTACTTTTTCGTAGGTACATAACGCTACCCCACACCCTCCGAGCACAACCGCATGGACGTGCACATCTCGATACGAGCGCATTCAACTGTTCACCGCATCTGCCAAACAAATGTGACACCGATGTACGACAGCGCTTAGAAATGTTCCCCTCTAACTTAGTACCCACTGTATGCATATTATGTACGTACACATTTATGCACACGTGTGTATGTAGCACGACCGGCGCAGTGCCGCCAATTTCATGATTGCGCCAGTGTGCGAGGACCTCGACACACGTTGGTATGACCGCTACAGGTATAATACCCAAGATCTATGTGTCGTCGTGATTTCTGCGCGTGCCTAGCTACGCTTATCGGGGTGAAAAATAGGTGCCACACCGTATAGCAGGTAAACAGAGAAGCCTGCCTTCAGTTTCAGTGGCGAGGGCAGGAAGGCACATGTTTCTTCGTAAATGTGTACCATTTCAAACTGGACTAATTACGAAGCTACCTGCCAGGGTTTCGACGCCTGCGGCTACGTACCTTGCGGACATAGGATATAGGCATAGGCAAGTGCGTAGACTCTGCAGCTTCACTCCATGGGAAAACTTGCAGTTACTTTTTTTTCTCTGTAGACTAAATAAGTAGACGACATGTCTCTGGCCGCAAGCTCTCTTTCCCTTTCCCACCTCTAAGACATTGAATGCTGCGTGCTCCCTAAAGTATGGCGTCACCATTTTGTAACCTCTACGATGTGAGGAGAGGCTTTATACATGCGCCAGAATCCTGCATCTCCATACGCAAGTTCTAACCAGTGTGTAGCTGCTCAGAGAGGGAACCTCTCTTAATGTGATGTCAATGCGTGCAGTGCTCGGGGTTCAAGGTCTGTGTCCGTATACAACGTCTAGTCACGCAGACAGACGTGCCGCAGTGTAAGTG
>NW_021149689.1:5371-6239 GCF_002837175.3 Physeter macrocephalus
CGAGCCGCAGCAGCAGTACCAGGAGCAGCTGCCGAAGTAGCAGGAGAAGCGGCAGCACTAGGGAAAGCACCAGCAGCGGCTGTGGCAGCCCCCAGTACAGCAGCAGCTGCACCGGCTTGTGCACCACCGACGTTAAATACAATAGGAGGAACAGCCCTCGCTCCAGCATCAGCAACAGCAGCGGAGACTCAACCAGCAGCTGCAGCAACAGCCCAAGCGAAGGCAGCAGCGACTGCAGTGGCTGCTAGGGCTTCGAATATAACGAATGACTGTTCGCTTATTCGATGGCCGTCTTCCCCTGCTCTGTCTGGTGTTGCTGTGACCGCAGCACTGCGTGTGCGCCACGCGGAGGAGCATTCAGCTGTCGACGCCTCTGCAGCAGCAACCCTCATCGGACAGCCGCAGCCGTTGCTGCTGCAGAAGAAGGAGCTCCGAGAGCACGAGGCTCATTCAGAGCAACAACAGCGTCAACCAAAGTTGCAGCAGCCAGGACAGCTGCGCCAAGGCTTCCAGCCGCAGCTGCAGCAGCAGGGGCAAGAGCTGCAACAATGGCGGCGGGGGTCCCAGCAGCAGGAAGGTCGAGAAGAGGGAGACCAGCAGCAAGAAGTCGGAAAGCAGTGGCTTCCGCAGCGACAAACGATGAGACGCGAAACGACCGAGGGGCAGCAGCAGGAGCAGCAGGAGCGAGTCCAAGGAGAGACACTGGAGAGGCAGCACGATGCACAGGTGCGGCGGAAGCAGCGGCACTTGCTGCAGGGACAGGGTCTCCTCCTGCAGAAGCCGGCGCAGCATCAGACATCAATAAAGACCGTCTGGATGCTAGCGCTCGTATGTTTTTGTGAGATTGTACTGCTGCAGCCGATAATGG
>NW_021149690.1:0-1483 GCF_002837175.3 Physeter macrocephalus
GGGGCAGCTGTGTGCCCAGCGCCTGACTGAGGAGGTCTGAGGGCCTCTGCTTTCGAGAGGGAGATGCTGAGAGGCTTCCCTGGGGTCTCCTCCTCTGCACCCAACCAGCAGCTGATCACTGTTCGTCCAGATGGAAGCAGGGACGATGCCTCACTTTCCTGACTTCTAAAGCAGAGATGACAATACTATCACGTCATAGAGCTGTTTGGAGAATTACATGAAGTAAGGTGTGTATTAGCACATATCTCAGGGCACAGAGCAATCCCCGATAAACCCTATGAATGATTTGAGATAATTATGTGTTACTTGTCTAAATGGGCCACAGGGTGGTCAGTCTTAGCGTTGGATTCTGGTCCTGCTTCGGACCTTTCTCATCGCTCCTGACTTGTTTCTACTTCTCCATCCTCCCTGGTCCACAGGGACATAATGACTTCCAGCTGAAACTCCACTTTCCCTTGTATGTTGTTGGAGAGTGGGCAGGAAGCAGCCTTCTTCTGTGCCCCCCTGAACCCTTTATTTCAGGATCTTATTTAAACCTCGTAGCAAAGCACTGAGGCAACACAAACATTCTCCTGATTTTCGAGAACACAGAACTGAAATTTGGTATTTTTGTAACTTGGCCAGGGTCACAGCGTGAATGAGTGGGTGACCAAGATTTAAATCCAGGAAAGTCTGATTACTGGGCCCTCACACCCACAGGAAATTCACCTCCTGTGCTACTCAGAGCTCAGTAATGGTACTGCTGTTTCTTTTGAAGTAGTCTTCAAATTCGGGTAACAGATATCTCTTATTACCAAAATACTTTATATTTACTGTAGCAAGCTTTAAAAATATTAATAATCATGTAACGAGATATTTATATTCACCTGTAACTCACAACACCAAAAATCTAGCTGTAAGAGAGGATCTCTCTTGTTTTATTTCCTTTCCATTTTAAATATTTGCCTGATATAGAGGGTACTAAATTTGTTTAACCAAATTCTTTTGCTGATCATTTAAGATTATTTCTCATTTTAGAGCAAGCATTCTGATAGATAAGATATTATATCTAATTATTTATTTGATATAATTTCCCAGAAATGACAACAGAAATTTCTAGGCCAAACAGAAAACTTTTTAAAGACTTTTGATTTGCAAGTACCGTAAAAGGGTCAAACAGAAAAAAATTGACGAGCATGCAGATCTTCATGGATGAAAGATAGAGTCTTTGTTGGTGGGTAAGATATTACGTAAAAAGATTGTGTTCTCTTCACAGAAAGGAAAATATTATTTCAGTCTAAATTTATACAGATAGGTTGATTTCCTTTCTTATTTTCTAGTAACCATTTGTAATTCTTCATTTGACTTTTCCCACCTTTGTGTCTTGCCAAATTTTCTGCTATAATGTTTGTACTATTATATATTTGTAGGAATTATTTATTAGGAATATCAGACTTCCGTGAATCATGTTATAAATAACATTTTGACTTTGTAGTTTTCCTCT
>NW_021149690.1:5632-6238 GCF_002837175.3 Physeter macrocephalus
CTCTCTGCTTCCTGTGTCTTTGTCATCATTCCCCACGAGACCAAAGTTCACACTCCGTTTCTTCCCAGGACCTGTGCTGACCCTTCATTGATGAAAACGTGCTTCAGCGGATCAATTTACACTTAAAATGTAGCTATTTTACAGATCTTTTCTTACACATATTGATACCTATGTAACTTGATGCTCTATATCTTGGCAAATCAGTTGACAATTTTTCAAAGTGTTAAAAAACAAAATTCAACTGAGTAAATGTTAAACATCCTATTGGCTTTATTCAGCGATTCTTGAATTTGGCACCAACCGGGCTAGCAGACAGAAAGGAGCTCCAAGAGCTAAAGAAGGCAAGAGGTTTTACAGGTGGAAGGGCGCAGAGACAAGAAAGTTACACTAGGGAGCAGGCTGGATGGTAAGTAAAAGTTTCCTTTCCTTTTGCGGCTGGGAGGGGCCTTGCAGGCAGATGACCAAACTAGTCCTATCAGGAGCTTCCTAAATGGATGGTTCAAGATTCCATTTCTGGGAGATCAAACATCCTTCCTGGTTGACCTATAAATCACATCATTGATACACATACTCTCTCTCTCTCTTCTCATTGCAGTGCAGTGCCCC
>NW_021149691.1:0-372 GCF_002837175.3 Physeter macrocephalus
CACATGTAAAGAGAGGAATACAGAGGGACGGGCCTACGCGCAAGTTGTTGTTGTTACCTCACCAGTGCGCAGTGTTTTCCAGGTGAACAGTCAAATGTCAACGTGTACACTCACAGACGTGCAATAAGTCAGAGATCTGCAGTGGTGCCCCTGGGAACTCTACGTACACAGCAGACACACAGGCACAGCAATTTCTGGTGTTCGAGCAGGTGCAATGATGTTCAAATTCTTGAATCTCCAGCACGCGCGCCAGCATATAGTTTTCCATGTGTGGAAACAGTTAGACGCAACCGCATCTGGCGTGAAGTCACTATCCCTAGTTCAATCATTGCCATTGAAAATCTCGATCACCTCTCTTTCGGATGCAAGTAG
>NW_021149691.1:5686-6238 GCF_002837175.3 Physeter macrocephalus
TGCTGCCGCTGTTGCCCCTGCTGCTGTTGCTGTGCCTCCGCTGCGCTGCTCCGCCCCGCGGAGGGGGGAGAGGCTACAAGCGAAGGCAGCAGCGACACATTTCTCCAGAAGCTCCTGCTGCTGCCTACCTCCGGTTGTTTCTCCCCCGCAGAAGAAACAGCAGCCGCTACATCATCGTTCGCGTGTCTTCCGCTTCTTCTGCTGCTGTCATCGTGCTCCACTACTCCTACTGCAGCACCAGCTGCTGCTGCTGTTGCCTCTCTCCTCTCTTTACACTGCTGCTGCTGCTGTTCTGTATTGAAGCCGTGGAAAGCAGGCAGCGGCAACGTCAGACGGGGCTTCCGCGTCGGACGTGGAACCTCTCCCTGCTGCTGCTGCAGCTGCTGCTGTTGTTGCTCCTGCTGCTGCAGGGGGAGCTGCTGTCTCTGCTGCTCCAGCCTCTCTGGTAACCTGCAGGAAGGCCTCTCTGGCAACCTGCAGGAAGACCAGAAACACCAGGCAGCACCACCACCCACTGAAGAAAATAATATGCGAAAGGCCAAACAAGGGCCC
>NW_021149692.1:0-315 GCF_002837175.3 Physeter macrocephalus
AAGCGCTATATAGAGATGGAAGCACATACTGCTGCGCTGTCGTTGCTTTTTTACACATGTGTGTCATCTCTTTGTAGGCACGGTGTACGCAGGTGCGCACATACGAGCCTAAATAGATATCCAGCATGTGTAGGTGCGACCTAACGTTGTGGCGTCCAGAGCGCCAGTATTTTTCTGAACCAAAGAAGAACACTGGGAGACAGCGAGATACACGCCAGTTCAAAAGCCTCTGGCGTATGAGTCCCGCTCTCTATGCACGTTGTGGACAGGAAGTGTCCTACACGTAGGTGCAGGCACCAGCACCGTTTCTAGGCA
>NW_021149692.1:1784-3921 GCF_002837175.3 Physeter macrocephalus
TTCCGACGGTGGAGTGGCTGTGTCCGTTTCTGCTGTTGTGAACACTTCTCCGCCTTTTTCAAAGGAAACCGACCACACAATAGAAGAACGCTCGTCCTCGTCGAGAAGTGAGGTGATCTCGTCGAAAATGCTCTTGCGTTGTTTTTCTATTGCTTCGCCGGACACAGCTGCGGTGCCGGTACATTGAATCAACATGGTAAACCTCTGTTCTGCTAGCCGCGTGAGCCGCTTGCTTCCGGCGTTGCTGCCTGGGAAACTTTCATCGTGCTGCACAGAGTATACTCTGTATTCCTTGTATATGTCTTCTGCTGATCGAAGGCCCGTCTCTTCCTTATTGCTGATGCTAACTGCTTCCTCAAGCAGGCGCAGATGTTCGACGCTTCCGGCGCTGCTGAGGATCCTCAACAGCGAAGCGACCTCAGTCGTGGCCAGGTCCAGGTGGTGCAGCAGCTGCGCCTCCGTCAAATCACTCGACACCCTTCCGGAAAGGCGATTCTCCGCGTACGCAGTAAATAATCCAGGTAACTGGCGAGACACGTCACTTTGTGTGGAGGGAAACGTGTGCAGTAAAGTCAGATATCCAGCGACTTCGTACACGAGCCGAAGGGCTAGAGGTTTACCGGGTAGCAGGTCCTTGCTCGCCAGGGATGCCAACCAGCTATCGATGCACCACAGCATCTCTGCAGTACATCAGGAAGAAGAAGAATTCCGAAGTCAGCTACAGAGAAGTGCAGAAAAATGTGTGGCAGAGGTCGCAAAAAGAAGACGTGGAAAATAGTCCGCAAGGGAAAGGGCTAAAGAATAGAGGGGCCAAAAAGCGAGAAACACACAGAATGAAAAAACGGAAGAAAGGCGGCTGAGTGGGGAACCAGCAAGAAGACAGATAAAAGAGATATGCTGCCAGAAAGGAGGAAGACAAGGACGTCCAAGGACAAGCGGCGTTGGTCAATACATTCACAGCACTTTGTGCATGCAAGTATCCTTCTGCTCGTGCATGTGTTCGTCGAATCAAAGGCATGCAGTTACCTCCCGTAACCCTTGCATCTGTGTTGGCAGACGCAGCCTCTCGCTGCGTTACCCGTTTACATGGTGCGACAAGTGCAGAGAAGCCAGCCCTCAAATGCCGAAGGGTGGAACGGCTCAGCTGTTACTATGCACTGTTTACAGACTTGAGCGTATGCAAGCACACGGGGTTGTACACGCGTAGCTAGCTATCTGTCTGCACCCGCAATCCTCTAGACATTCTACAAGTCTCCGTATACGGAGAAGCAGCACGTGCTCGGGTCCACCTCTCTGTGCTCTCCAGTTTCGTGGCAGTCGCAGCAAGCGTGCACAGCTCTGACGCCATGGCCGCCTATGGTCATGCATCCCGCCCTCTCCGCATATCTAGGTACACACGCTTTTACACTCCCACTGTGTAGGCAATATAGACCCACGTCAGCCTACGCTAAGCGTCACCTCTTTTGTACGCTTGCGCGAATATGTACGCAAGTATCGTATGTGTATGTTTGTACGCACGTGTGCATGTATTTAGGTGGGTATGAACAAAGTGGTATATATGCATGTATGTATATATGTGCGTGTGTATGTATGCCTGTGTGTGCTGTACTTCCCCGTGCACTTCCTTGAGAAACTCCGGTAGCTCTGCAAGTGTGATATTTTACCTTTTTGATTTTGGGACGGCAGTGAAGTGGCCTTTAGCTGCATCGCGATCGAGCGTCGCCTTGCGGCATTGAGCACGTAAGGTGCCACCCGCGTCTGCAGCGTGGCCTTGAGTATGAAGAATTGATAAAGTTCAAAAGGGTTCAGTAGCACGTCTGAAGGGAAGCTCTGTGGCGAAACATACGTCTCTACGTAGGCGACCATAAGCGCCTTCGTAAATCGCTCCCCTGTCATCACGTTCAATAGTCTGCAGCACAAAAGCCACCAGAGCACAATACACACGTGTATATGTATACGTAACATACATACATGTGTGCGTGCATGCATACATAAGTATGGATAGACATATCTAGGGAGAGAGAGACACACAAGGCTCTACGTGATGCCTCGTGTATATATATATATATACATATATATATATATGTCTGTAGGTAAGAGGGCACTTGTGCTGAGGGAGGCGATGTGGAGGAAAACA
>NW_021149692.1:5392-6236 GCF_002837175.3 Physeter macrocephalus
CCAGCCGTGGCAGTCAGTCCAGAAGGAAACAACGCAGTAACAACATCGACGACAGCACCCAGGACACCAGTACTCGAAACAGCAACAACCGTAGCAGTCGGAGCAACGAGAAGAGCTTCTCGTTTAGCGGAGTAGGGCGAAACTCGGAGGGCAGCAGAGGCCGCAGCATCAGCCGCAAAAGCAACTAAATCCTTCCCCCATCATGCGGGCACTGCAGTAGCAGCAACAGTAGCAGCGGACGCAAAAATTGCGAGCGCGCTGGCTGTGGATAGAGGTGAGGACGCAATACACTGGAGGTCATGCCATCGAGGACAATTGCATGGTCAGGCTGTGTTTGCCTCTTTAATCGTAATCAGGCCAGAGCGGTGAAGCAAGAAGGTCGTATCTTTCCTAAGGGCGGAGCGGTGGCACACAGACAAGGATAACACCTGCTAATTCAAGTGGGACGTTGCGAGACAGCAGCAACAATAACACGAGCAGGGGCGAAGGCAGCGGGGGACGGAATACCGCGGGCACGTATGTCGGCTGTACAGGGAGCAGGACAAACAGGTACAGCAGCAGCCCGTTCAAAGCAACATCGGGAGTGTCTGCCTGCCACAAAGGATGACAGTAATCATACGGACTACTTGAATGAGCGTCCTGTTACTGCTGCTGTTCACGAGTGAAAGCCTTCCTCGCAACTGCCTACGAAGACTCGCAGCACCAGCAGGTATGCCCTGCCACCAGGCAACCAGAGAGCACGACCGTGATTTACAGTGTGTCGTCCTTCGTTTACTCAGAACCACGTTCTGGGATGTCAGCGTCTCCTCGTCCTTCATAGGTGTACAATGCATAGCCTATGAGT
>NW_021149693.1:0-6234 GCF_002837175.3 Physeter macrocephalus
TGTGTGTGTGTGTGTGTGTGTGTGTGTGTGTGTGTGTGTGTGTGAAGGATGCTAGCATGAGCAGGGCTAGATCAACGGAAATGGTGCTAGCTGGAGTAAACAGCTGCTGATAAATCAAGGAAATACGTGAGAGAAGAGATGGAGCATAGAAAATGCCAGAGGTTGACTAAGTTGAATTACACTGGGACAATGAGATCGCGGCGGTTCTGTTGACCGAAGGCCTTCCCTCTTGGGTTCTTGGAGCAGAATTATCGAAAACAAACTGCAGGAGAGCCTTTCTCCAGCCAGGATTCTTGATAGGCAGTCATGTGGGGGTAACTGCACCTTTGTCTGGCTCCTACTCCCTCCTCGACCTCAGACTCTCTGATTTCTGCCTGAGTGGAGAGAACTCTTGCTGCCATTAGGTCTTGGGGAGGCGTGGAGGGCGGGGAAGGAGAGGCGCTCCACCGTCCTGACGAAGGCCCTGGCGGTTTACCTCTCCCCGCATAAGACAGCCAGGAAGGAAGCTGGTGGTGATGGATTGTCCAGGACGGCAGGCACTGGGGTAGGTGATTTCTCCTTCAATATCTGCCATAACCCTGACAGCGTCCCACGAGATGGGAACTATTAACCCCATCTTCACAGAATAAGGGACCGAGGAAAATAATTTACAGAATAATGTAGCCTAAGGAGGTTAAATAAGTTTCCCAAACTTCACAGCTACTACGTGATGGGCTGGAGAACTTTTCCCACACCTGCCCGAAGGTGGGAGTTGACTCACCTGCGGGCGTAAAGAAGCTGGGGGTCTGGGCAAGGCTTGACGTCCTGAAACAGGTACTCAGTGATAAATGACACCCAGATCTCACAGACAGAGAGAGTGAGAGAGAGATCTCCATCTTGTTTGCCTCAGACCATGTTGATGCGGAGCCTCTACTTTTCAGATGATTTACCAAAAAAGCAAGGTCAGGTAGACTTCTTTTGCTGTAGACTCTCTCCTTTTTGGCTGTTGTTTTTTTTTTTTTCTATGTTATTATAGACCGAGATTTTAAGATGTTTAATTTCAATCTAGAAGGCTATGAGAGAAGCAAAACTCAGTAGCAAACAAAGGAAATTAATTGAATGCCCTCTCTTGAGGCCCACCCTAGCAAGTATTCCACATGCTTTGGAGGGAGAGTCTGGCCACTGCCAGAGTCAAAAACTTCCTGACTGTGGCCACAGAAGGCAGGCACACAGCTAAACTGCACTCCCCAGCCTCTTCGCAGGGTGACGTGGCTGTGGTCCAGCATCTGTCCTGCTCTGGTCAGTTGAAAATGAGCAGAATTGATCCACCCCCATCCCAGGTTCGGATCACAAATCACCTGTGACCCTCCGTGTGCTCTTCTCTTCCAGCCACTGGAATGATCGGACTCTGGGAACTGGCTTGAGAGCCACACACGGAACCTGGTGGAGTCACAGAGGACAGGAGCTGCTACTTCCAGTCACATCGCAGAGGAGAGCTGCCCGACCGGAAGTGTCAGCCTTGGACCGTCCTGAGATCAGGACACAGACTTGTGGCACGTAAGGCAGCTACCATGTGGGGATTTTTCTGTTACAGCAGCTGCCACTTCCTTAACCAACACACCGAAGGCCGGGTTCTGCTCACCTTCCCAGGATCAGGATGGGAACCTAAAAGCACCAGACCTGGGAGAATAAAAACCACTCTTCCAGAAAAAAAAAAAGACCTATGGACTTCTGAACCTCAGGACTTTCCTCTCTTGCATTTCATGTCCCAACTACAGGAAGTGTGGAAAGACTTTTTGGAAAACATTTTCTTTATCTGGTTTAGAAAGCAGCATCCAATTATGGCACCAAGAATATATATACCTTATTGGAGGGTAAAGTCTTAAAGTAAAACATTCTTTTTCAGACCAATTGTGGGAGAAGGTCAAAGGAAATTAGTGATCAGGGTGAATGATAGGGTATTTAGGTAGTTTTATTGCAGAAAATAAACAGTAGGCTGAAAGCCCGCAGCCTCCAGAAATCCTCAAAAACCTGCTTGTGTGAATCCAGACGATTTATGTGGACCTGGCAACCATTGTTTGAGTGCAATATGATGGTTTAAAGTGCTTGAGGTTGTTTGAGACAGTTTTTCTCTTAAACACTTTAAATTCACCCTTCCTGCAAATGTGTTTAGTCTGGTAACCGTGCACTATGTGAGCAACAAGTAGATTTCTTTTCAGCATCTGTCAAATGCTACAGATTCCAAATGGGTGGCACTGCATTTAATGAGGTTTGTGGAGTTGGTCTCCTTCACATTCCACGAGGGGAGTAAAGTATACTATTGGAAGGAAGGCTCAACACCGTTAGATGATGAAAGGGTTGGTGTGAAAGATAAGTCTTCTCCAAGGACAAAAGAAATCCTGAAATAGGAGCAAGCAAGGAGGCAATGATTTTAGATGCACAGGACTTAGACCGAGACCTTGGGTGCACAGATATCGCAGGGCTCTCCAAAGTCCTGACTTCAGCCTAGGTAACCAGGGATTATCACTGGAGCATCGTTTACCGGGTCAGGGTGCAGAGGAGAAGATCAGGGCTCTCCCAGGGCTGACTCATGCATCCGCCCTTGTAGGGACGAGTGATGAGACGGATTGAAAGCCCATCTGCACCAAGACCTGGAAGAACGGTAAAAACATGGAGAAGACGCACTGGATCTTCACAGCTGAAAGCCAGCACCCATGGATTACACTCTGCTCCCGGTGTCTTTAAGACGCTACAATGTGCGTGTGGCTGGCCCTTTAAAAACAGTTCCAAGCCAGAGAAACCTCAGCCAGCAGAACTAGTTTGTTTTAGCAACTGCTTCCCGTGCCCTGGTCTCCCATTACTTCATCTGCATTCCCCAGATGCTGGCCCTGTCCGCCCCCAGGCCCGTGGCAGTTCCCCTCGTGGCTTTCGTAATCTCCCAGGGAACTCCCAGAACCAGTACGAGCCCTGTGCCCCGCAGGACGCCACCTCCTGAGTCACAGGTGGAACCTGATGCCCTCACCCAGCTTCTCTGCTTGCAACCCTACCTGCCCCAGATTTCAGACCTGCGTCAGAGGCTGCCACAGGAAGAGGCGGGAGGTGACCTTGTCTGGTCCTGCCCAGCCCGGCCTCCACCATGCAATTCCAGGCAGCTGAGAGTAGTCCTGAATCCAGGGGTTGCTTAGGGAGGCTTCATTCAGAGGCCTGCCCCGCGAGGACTGTCTGTGTCTTTGCCCAGGGCTCAGAGGCCCGTCTGGTCGGTCTCTGCCTGGCCAGGGGCTCTGCAGCACGCCCTACCTCACACCGTCTCCCACCACCAAGGAGTGGGCGTCAGAGAAATCCCCTGGGATGCAAGGGACAGAGGCCGATTCCAGTGAGCTTAAAACAGAGGTTACTGGCTGGGAGGTGACACTGAGTCCAGGGATGCAGCGGGCATCAGGCAGAGCTGCATCCAGAGCTGGTCCAGATGCTCTTGTCAGGGACCTGTCTCTCTCCATCTCGGAAGGAGGGAGTCCACCCGACAGGCAGGACGTCTGCTAGAGGCCGGGACTTGCACCCCAATGCTTAGCAACCCCAGGGGAAGGGCCCGTCTGTCCTGACAGCTCCAGGAGGAAACGGCCGGAGAGCGGTCCAACCGGCCAGTCTGGGCCGTGTGCTCCACTCTGAACCGGTCACCGAGGCCAGAGGAAGGGATCCCCGTGGTCAGCCAGACCTGGGCCCACAAGCCCCCCTGAGGCTAAGGCAGGGGCCGGAGCCACAGCTAAAGTGTATTGACGGGTTTTCTTCACTCAGAATCGGGCTCAACAGTGGCCTCCCCTTTGCTGGGACCAGCCGTCATCTGTAGGCCTTACCTTCGTTGTCACGGACAGCCACCCAAAACACCGACCTGCTCACCCCATTGTCCCAGTCTCCCCCTTAACGGGTCTTTCTCAGCGCCCTGGCCTCCTCATGCTGGAGGCCCCCAAGCTCAGGCCTTGACCGCTCTCCTGTCCCGTCCGCACCTCCCCCACCCCCAATGGTAACCTTATTCTGCCTGTGAACTCGAAAGCCATCTCTGTGCCATGGGCACCGAGTTTCTCCCTGGAGAACTGTCCTCTCGTGGGCTCCAAACTCTACTCTTCCACTGCGGTGACGGACAGCCATCTGGAGAACACCCAGCCCCTTGCCCACTCCACCCCTCCAGCCCTCTCCTTGCCCCCCATTCTCACTGTCCTTCAGGCCAAAAATCCCACCCCACGTCTTTGTCTCCACTCTTTCTGTCCCACACCACGTGCAGGCTGTTCGAGCGCCGTCTGAGCTCCGTTTCTCACCTCGTCCACCTTGGCCAGTCTGGGCCGAGTCATGTCACGTCTCACCAGTATGGTCACAACCCCTCACCTGGGCGCCGTCTCCTCCTTGGTCCTCTTTGGCATCCCCTCGTCTCAGCCACCAGAATGAACCCGTGAACGTAGTCAGATCATGACTTCCTCGGGTCAGCACCTGAAGCGACCCTCAACTCACTCAGAGTAAAACTCGTACAGCTGTCTGCAGAGCCCCTCACCCCACCCTCCCCGTCTCCTTTCTGATATGCTCTGCCGCCCTACCTCGTCCCTCACTCACAGCAGCTCCCTTGCCGGTTCTCTGGCTCACTGAGCACAACTGTGCCTCAGGGCCTTTGCACCTGCCTTCTCCCCTCTGTGCACGGAAAGTGTCTCATTTGTGTGCCGCATGTGATCAGGCCACCGAGAACCAGGGTGTTTCTCCTGCCTCCCAGGCCCCTCTGTGGGACCAGCAAACTGTGTCCAAGTCCAATCAGTGGCGATGTTTAATGTCCCTTTTCTGCCCAGAGCAGTCACCGTGCCTTAGAGAATGCACTATTTTGGGAGAAATGATCCTGCCACGTGGAGCCCTTGGAGGCTGGGGGATGGGATGGGAGATGCAGGCAAAGCACAAGAATGCATCTCCCTCAGACTCCATGGATGTAGATGAAGTCAACCATTTCCTCCAATGGGCAAAATATGCATTTTCAAATAAAGAAGAATTTGGATGCAAAATGGGGTCATTATAGAAACACACAAGGAAAGGAGGAGAGTGTGAACACGGTAAAAAATAAAATAGAATCAAAAGCAAGAATGGGAGTTTCTAAGGTTGGAAATCACCCATAGCTGCTGTAAACCAGACCGCAAAGAGTTAAGTCCAGTCTTAGCTAACAGCACCTACTGATAAGTCCAGGGCACATTCAGTGTTATTGTGTTAAAGATAATAGCAGACTTATTATAACAGAGAGCTCCACATACATTAGTGCCCACACAGTGTCACCTGTCTGTGAATTCAGCAGAATTTGCTCACAGAAGAATACAGTATTGCCATTGTCACAGCTTAGAACTACACATTCATTAACAGAAACGGCATCTCTAGCACCTCTATGCAATACTCAGTCCCAAAAAAGCCTCATTATGGAATGTGGCCCCAGAGCCAGTAATGGCAGTCATTATGACAATGTGCATTAATATCAAAGGATCTGTAATTATTTTTACATTTTTCCTGGTGTCATCAGTGATTCTCTAAATTGTGCACCTCTTTTGGTGTAATCATGGGCCCTTAGAGCCTCTTACTATATGCAAAATTTATTGCAAGCTGTTGCAGAAGATATGCCTAGTAGAATGTTTATTAGCTACCATTTTGTTTCAAATTGAACCTCAAATTGTAGTCAAGGTGATTTTGCTATCATTTTAGTGATATTTAGCCAAAATCAAATCAATCAAGTGCTTCAGAATTTATAATTGGAATGAACATAATGAAGGCAACATCTCTCCTCTTCTCTGTATTGGGTAAGGATGGTTTGAGCTAGCCACCAAAACTGGAGGAAAGGAGAGAAATTGATATACCCAAGAAAACTCAGTGGGAAAAAAAGATGACTTTGCCAGATTTGTGTTCATTGCTGTAGAAATTCATAATCTTACCCACATCCAGTTCTCCCCTCCACTTATAGGTGGGCCATGTCCCAAGTTCTAGCCTAAACATGACAATGGAAGTGTGATGGTTATTTCTGGGCTGAGTTATAGAAGAGTCTGTGATACCTTGTACCCTTTCTCTTCCCTTTCTGCAATGTTCTTGTGAAAATTCAGCAAGCTGTATATTTCAATGTGCTTTTCTGTGCATGCATTACCCTTCCATTAAAAACCAGAAAAATAATATACATACAGTGGAATATTATTCAGCCATTAAAAAGAATCAAATAATGCCATTTGCAGCAACATGGATGGACCTAGAGAT